>NW_004798441.1:18084-19448 GCF_000002075.1 Aplysia californica
TGACAGTGGACCGGCAGCGTACAATCCCATTGATTGTCCCATGTGACAGTGGACCGGCAGCGTACAATCCCATTGATTGTCCCATGTGACAGTGGACCGGCAGCGTACAATCCCATTGATTGTCCCATGTGACGGTGGACGGCAGCGTACAATCCCATTGATTGCGGGAATTGCAAAGATGTGCAAATAAACGGGAATTGCAAAGATGTGCAAATAAACAGAAATTGCAGAAATGTGCCAATAAAATCAAAACCACGCACGCGTATTTTCCGCCTCCCCCAACAACAAGTTGTGTCAACTCGATGGGATCGACATTCTAGAAACTAATGGGAGAGAATGTGTGGCGGGTTGGTGTCAGTGTGTGCGTGGAAGTGTCGTGTCAGTGTGTGCGTGTAGATGTCAGTGTGTGTGTGTAAGTGTGTATTCCATTCTATAACTTGGCATTCCAGAACTGCAGTCTACAACAGGTCATATGTACAACACATGTTTCCCTCTGTGTGTGTGTGTGTGTATGTGTGTGTGTGTGTGTGTGTGTATATGTGTCTGTGTGTGTGTATGTGTGTGTGTGTATATGTGTGTGTGTGTGTGTGTGTGTATGTGTGTATATATGTGTGTGTGTGTATGTGTGTGTGTGTATGTGTATATGTGTGTGTGTTTGTGCCAGTGGTCCCAGTCCCAGTTGTCTATATTCTACATAATTCTGTACATTGTCTGTGTCTGTGTCTGTCTGTTTCTGTGTCTGTCCATGTCTGTCTGTCTGTGTCTGTCTCTGTGTGTGTGTGTGTCTGTCTGTGTCTGTGTGTGTCTGTCTCTGTGTGTGTCTGTGTCTGTCTCTGTGTGTCTCTGTGTGTGTCTGTGTGTGTCTGTGTCTGTGTGTGTCTATGTCTGTCTGTCTGTGTGTGTCTATGTCTGTCTGTGTCTGTCTGTCTGTGTGTGTCTATGTCTGTCTGTCTGTCTGTGTCTGTCTGTCTGCGTCTGTCTCTGTCTGTCTGTGTCTGTTTGTCTGTGTCTGTCTATGTCTGTCTGTGTCTGTCTATGTTGGTCTATGTCTGTCTCTGTGTCTGTCTGTCTGTGTCTGTCTCTGTCTCTGTCTGTCTGTGTCTGTCTCTGTGTCTGTCTATGTCTGTGTCTGTCTGTCTATGTCTGTCTATGTCTGTCTCTGTGTCTGTCTGTCTATGTCTGTCTGTGTCTGTCTGTGTCTGTCTCTGTGTCTGTCTGTGTCTGTCTGTGTCCATGGGGACTGAACTATTGTAATTTGTAACACTCAGACAAAATCAAAACCTACTTATATATCTCTCTCTCTCTCTATGTAGATCTATACCGGTACACATACAACTGACGACAGTGGCTACTTAAGGGGAGGG
>NW_004798441.1:20760-21352 GCF_000002075.1 Aplysia californica
GCTTTAAGATGATATCAATAACTCTGTATGCCTCAAAATCAAAACTGACGAGCCCTTGATGATCCCACCATGTCGTGACACCTATTATTGTTTAGTGCATACATTATTATGTGCATCATGTATGTGTGCAAGCATGTTTTTCATGAATATTATGCAATGCGCATAGAGCAATGATTGTTTTACGGATTTGCGCGAAATAAAATATGTCATATTATTTTTATCATTATAAGTGAACAATGTAATTAATATTACGGGGGGGGGTAAGAGCAAATGTAAGAAAAGTGTAAGAAAGATGGGGGGGGGGGGGTCAAAAAGTCCCCAAAAAGGTGTAAGATTATATTTGAACAGCCCCTAAACAAATTACAAAATTTTCACCAAATGCTCTAGAGGTAGTATTGAAGGCTGCAAAGTCCCGTGATTCTCTCACCACATTTCGTCAAATTTGTGAGCCGGCTTTTTCCTTGTGATCACCTGGTGTTTGTCGCTGTCTGTGTGTCTGTACGTGGTGTTTGTGGCTGTCTGTGTGTCTGTACGTGGTGTTTGTGGCTGTCTGTGTGTCTGTACGTGGTGTTTGTGGCTGTCTGTGTGTCTG
>NW_004798441.1:21974-25587 GCF_000002075.1 Aplysia californica
TATATATAATGTTTTGTATATATACTATGTATTCTATAGACAGTCCAGCACACACATGGAGAAATCTGCCGGCTGTGGAAATCTTTTCTTGATGTAACATGTTCTCTTTGTCCACACTTTGTACACACGCTGTGTGTTTGGAACACGAACAATCTGCACTACATATGTGTCATGTGGCATTGTGTCATGTGTCATTGTGTCGTGTGTCATTGTGTCGTGTGTCATTGTGTCGTGTGTCATTGTGTCGTGTGGCATTGTGTCGTGTGGCATTGTGTCGTTGTGTCGTGTGGCATTGTGTCGTGTGGCGTGGTGTCGTGTGGCGTGGTGTCGTGTGGCGTGGTGTCGTGTGGCGTTGTGTCGTGTGGCGTTGTGTCGTGTGGCGTTGTGTCGTTGTGTCGTGTGGCGTTGTGTCGTGTGGCATTGTGTCGTGTGGCATTGTGTCGTTGTGTCAGAAAACATCGGCCAACTGAAAATCTGTGCCGAATTTGTGTGTTTGGCTCTTTGTGTTTGGCTCTTTGTGTTTGGCTTTGTGACTGTGTGTGTGCTAGACTGTGTGTAGAAATCTGCATAAACAGCATATGTTGTAGCCTATGTCTTGTGAAAGTGGTGGAAAGTTTTGTGTTAGAAACAGTGTACACATGTGTACAGAAGTGTTGTGTTAGAACATACAGTGTACACATGTGTACAGGACTATTGTGTTAGAACATACAGTGTACACATGTGTACTGAAGTGTTGTGTTAGAACATACAGTGTACACATGTGTACAGGACTATTGTGTTAGAACATACAGTGTACACGTGTGTACAGAACTGTTGTGACAGAACATACTATGTACAGACAAATCTGTTTCTCTTGCTGTATGCTGTCCACACATCCAGTCCAGGTTTGACGTACTCGGGGATTGGGCTGTATGTCACCCCGAGGCATCCAAGTGCCGCGCTTTGTGTGGGCCGGAGGAAATAAACTGGAGGAAGACGACTGGGACTTGTGGCTGTTATTTCTTCTCACTCCACCTCCTCACTTCTTCCTCTTCACTCCCTCCTCCACCTCCTCACTCCCTCCTCCACCTCCTCACTTCTTCCTCCTCCACCTCCTCACTTCTTCCTTCTCACTCCCTCCATCTCCGCTCCTCCTTCCTCCTCCACCTCCTCACTTCTTCCTCCTCCACCTCCTCACTCCCTCCACCTCCCCCTCACCAACATCTGTGCTATAGCGGTGAGCTCCTCCAATGTTGCTCACAGTCACAGTAGTCACAGAACACTCGAGACCCACGTTCCATTTTTTGTGTTTGGAGAATTTGGATACGCTATCTTTAATTTTTTTTTTTAATTGTGCGAGTTTTCCAGACTTGAAGCACAATTAGGTCATAAACGTGGGCAGTTCAGTGAAAAATTCAAAGTTGTTAGATTTAGATGAAAATATGCTCAAAGGAAAGGTCCTGCCCCACTGATCACAGTACTTTTGGAATGTTGTCAATATAATATATATCTGTATTGGTTGAGAAGTTATAGGATTTTTTCTACTCTATTTTTCGCTCAAAATCTGGTCCTTTTTTTGCACTGCATTTTGTGACTAAAGGAGGACCAAAATCGACCAAAATGTACATAACTTGGCAACCTGTAAAGATATCTTCCTGTTTTTTGCATCAAATCAAAGGTTATTAGATCTATGTGTACTTATATATGAAAGAAACAGAAAGAGTTTTGTCTCATAAATCTCTTTAACATGGTATGTAGATTAAGAGCGGGGTAACTTTTCATGTGTCGAAAAAAGAATGAATTTGAATTTAAAGTGATGATATTTCAACAAGGAACAGTCCGACGTCCACGTGTCATGTATCATTTTGATTGTCTTATTCAACACATTTTTAAAAGAGAATATAAGAAGAGGATAACAAAATGTCAAACTGCCCTAGACAAGGAGAAAAGAACAACTTGAGGTAAAAATCAAGCACGGAAAAAATATTTGATTGAAAATCACAAAAGAGGCCTACTAGATCGTAGATGCTATTCAAGTAATTTTCCTTGTGCCCAGACAGTTGTGTGAACATAAAACTAGATATAGTAGTGATGAACAGTTGTGTGAACACAAAACTAGATATGTAGTGATGAACAGTTGTGTGAACACAAAACTAGATAATAGTAGTGATGAACAGTTGTGTGAACATAAAACTAGATATGTAGTGATGAACAGTTGTGTGAACACAAAACTAGATAATAGTAGTGATGAACAGTTGTGTGAACATAAAACAAGATCTAGTAGTGATGAACAGTTGTGTGAACATAAAACTAGATATAGTAGTGATGAACAGTTGTGTGAACATAAAACTAGATCTAGTAGTGATGAATAGTTGTGTGAACATAAAACTAGAGTAGTGATGAACAGTTGTGTGAACATAAAACTAGATCTAGTAGTGATGAACAGTTGTGTGAACATAAAACTAGTAGTGATGAACAGTTGTGTGAACATAAAACTAGTTGTGATGAACAGTTGGAGGAAAAGGGGAAAGACTTTTACAGAAATCAACTACGAGTGACGAAGACTATAAATGATAATACAGAGACTTAGGCCAACGAAACGTGAGAAAAAGCTAGCATAAAATCAAAGATTAAAACTAAGAATGTAAGACTTTAGAACAACTGCACAATATACATGATACTGATACATAATATGTGCAACTTTGGGCCAAAAGAATCAACATTTGTTTTAATTGTCTCTAGAAAATCTAGAATCTATAAATAATCTTCTCAAAGTCAAAATCACTGTGCACAGACCTTGGCAAAAGAAAACATGTGTTAAACATTATAGCTGTGAACAGATATATACCATGATCTGTTCAGTAAAAATTGAAAATATTAAAAAGAAAAACCCCCCAAACAACTAGACCTAGGCCAGGACTAGGATTACAATTACAAGGAAGGCGAAAAGTGCGACGCGGCAAAGACCCAGAACTAAAGGTGGCCAAAATCCGGATATCATAACCGGATAACCGGGTAATTCTCAATGAAACATCCGAATTCAGATTCTTACCTCTCTTTCCTGGCCCGTTTACCGAAGTGGGTGCACCCATTAGTGTTGAAGTGATTCTAACCCATTAGTGTTGAAGTGATTCTAACCCATTTGTCGAAGTGGTTCTGATCCATTTGCTGAAGCGGTTCATAACATTTGGCTTTGCCGAAGAGGTGCACTAACATGTTAGCGTCTATCCGGATTGTGCTAAAGCGACTCATTGCCCAGCCCCGGCAACCCGATGCTGCCTAGATCTATAGAAAACCAACTTTCGCTATCAAGTGCGCTGGCTCTAGTCGCCGTCAGACAAGGCTAAATACAGCCATTCTAGGCTTATTTTAAAGATAAAGAATATTTCTAAC
The DNA here is from genome assembly GCF_000002075.1 of Aplysia californica. Classification (NCBI taxonomy): domain Eukaryota; kingdom Metazoa; phylum Mollusca; class Gastropoda; order Aplysiida; family Aplysiidae; genus Aplysia; species Aplysia californica. The sequence continues at coordinate 25,347 of NW_004798441.1, forward strand.
TGCCAGAAAAGTTACAAAACTGCCTGGCAAGTAGGGAAAAAGATATCAAACGTTGAAATTTGGCTTATGAATCAAAATATCTCTGGCTCTACAAGTCGGATCTGCCAAATGAAGACTAGGCCTGGGCAGAAACCGAATAAATTATTCGAATAACCGAATACGAGCCCAAAACTAGGTCTCCGGTTAATTTTTCCAAAAACTAGGTACCTAGTTTCTGATTCGTTTTTTTGTTATTGATTCG
>NW_004798441.1:29745-31861 GCF_000002075.1 Aplysia californica
TATAACAATATTAATTTATAACAATATAAAATAATAATATAAAGAAAAACGTAAAAAGGCAGGGACGTTAAACTACCACCTTCCCCTCCACACAAGCAGCGAGCTGTGTTATTTTTAGCGCGCTGCTCGACATAAAGAAAAAAAAATGTCTCCTGTAAAATAAGGTTTCCTCGGCTAAGTAGGATCTACAATACATGATTGTATTTGTGAATAGCTTGCCAAGGACTTGGTCATTGACAGAACACCGTCGCCAGTGTCACATTTTGTAGCTTTGAGATTCATTGGAACCCCCCCCCCCCAAAAAAAAAAACCCCAACAACAACAACAACAACCAAACAACAAACAAATGAAAAAACAACAGCGAACAAACAAACAGTGCTAACCTAAGTCAAGTGCACCCACCAACCACCCACTAACAACAGTCTTTCATACCACAACCACCACAACAACCACCACCACAACAACCACAACAACCACCACAAACCTGACCAACAAAACCCAAACACACTTAGCGCCGCCGTATAATGACGGTGGCTGGGAAGATACAGAGGAACCTTCTGTAACCACAACCTGTTTAAGACAACCACCTGTCTAAGACATCCACCTGTTTAAGACAACCACCTGTCTAAGACATCCACCTGTTTAAGACATCCACCTGTTTAAGACAACCACCTGTCTAAGACAACCACCTGTCTAAGACACCTGTATAAGACAACCACCTGTCTAAGACACCTGTATAAGACAACCGCCTGTCTAAGACAACCACCTGTCTAAGACACCTGTAAGACAACCACCTGTGAAAGACAACCACCTGTCTAAGACATCCACCTGTTTAAGACAACCACCTGTCTAAGACATCCACCTGTTTAAGACATCCACCTGTTTAAGACAACCACCTGTCTAAGACAACCACCTGTCTAAGACACCTGTATAAGACAACCACCTGTCTAAGACAACCACCTGTTTAAGACATCCACCTGTCTAAGACATCCACCTGTATAAGACATCCCCTTTTCTTCTCCACAAATGGCGGCCGCCCTGGACAATTCCGACTACGGTACGTCATGACAAGACTCAACATAACACATGATACAGCAGAACACCGACAGGTCCACCACACAACACTCACAAATCACGCATCTGTCAAACTGTGCCTGCAGTTCTCTTTTTTCTTCTTCTTTATCTTAGTAAGATATCCCAAGGCCCGTCTTGACAAATTCCAGCTGTCCGTGTTGTACTGTATATTATATAATAAGAATATATATATATATATATACCGGGTATAGATTGTATCGTCAGTTCGTCTCTGTTCCTGACCAGGCCACCAGAACTGCTAATTATTCACCTAAACAATCTGAATGGAAAGATGTATTGAAGGCCACAAAGATGTGTATTTCTGCTTCACAGATTGTTCAAAGGCGTTGGCTCAAGTCAGACATGATGAGCTATTGGAAATACTGGAAGAGCCAGACACAGATGGAAAAGATCTAAGAATTATCAGGAATCTGTACTGGGACCAAAACGCTGCTGTACGAATTAATGGAGAATACACACATACACACACATACATACACACACACACATACATACACACACACACACACACACAAACAGTGCCTCCTGCATGGAGGAGGGGGGGGGGGTGAGCTAGGGTCACCTATACATTATAACATTATATCGTACAAGGTACAACAACACATCTATTCTATGGTCTATAGTCTGGTCAGCTCACCAACACCACACCACTCACACTAGCAAAAATCTACACACACACACACACACACACATCCGCACACAATCTCTCACTCTCATCCACAGAGAGAGAGAAAACCATCCAGTCTAGATTTAGAGTTTTACGGCACTTGCCACCAGAAAAGGTCACACACACAAAATATATACAAAGATTGGAGGTGTTGCTGGGGACTGACTCATACAAACGACAGACTTACACGCACACTCACACACACACATAAACCCACACACACAACGACAGACTTACACACACACATAAACCCACACACACAGTCTCAAGACCCCCACCAAACTCCCACACATAAAAAAACAGGCAGAAATGAACAAGATTACTGTGTAGTAAACACTCTTAACATCACACCCC
>NW_004798441.1:33138-33724 GCF_000002075.1 Aplysia californica
GCACAAGGGACTGTCACAAGGGACATATCTCTGTCACAAGGGACACAACTGTGTGTCACAAGGGACTGTCACAAGGGACATATCTCTGTCACAAGGGACACCACATGGATCACAATGAGAATCTCACAAGGGACATAAAAACAACCAAAAGAAAAAAAACAACAACCAAAAATAGAGCAGGTGATGAGAAGTATGGTCAAACACACAGTCAAACACACAGCCAAACACACAGTCAAACACACAGTCAAACACACACAGGTCATCAACGTTATGTAAGTAGAAATGTACAAGAAATGAGAGATAGATAGATAGATAGATAGATGTAATATATAAACGAATCTCACAGGGGAGGGAATTCAAGTCAGCCTCTACACTAGTGATGCTGTCTGTCTCCCCCTGTCACACACGACACTTTCCTTGACATATATGTCACCATGTTCCACTAAATGTCACCATGTTCCACTAAATGTCACCATGTTCCACTAAATGTCACCACGTTTCACTAAATGTCACCATGTTCCACTAAATGTCACCATGTTTGTCACCATGTTCCACTAAATGTCACCATGTTCCACTAAATGTCACC
>NW_004798441.1:33979-47487 GCF_000002075.1 Aplysia californica
GTCACCATGTTTCACTAAATGTCACCATGTTTCACTAAATGTCACCATGTTTCACTAAATGTCACCATGTTTCACTAAATGTCACCAAACGTCCCAGCGTGTCACTGTAATCTGTCCCTGCCCACCACATGTCACGATATACCATTATGTTATACGTCAGTATCTGTCCAGACAAGTCAACATTATCACCATCTGTCACCAGTATACGTCACCAGACATAATTCTACATCACTGAACGTCACTATATGTCATGTGTCATTGAACGTCACCAAGCGTCATTTCCCTCCCAACCACAAGTCACTATATGTGCCACATTGCGTCACTACACGTCTGATGTCCCCACACGTCACTACACGTCTGATGTCCCCACGCGTCACTACACGTCTGATGTCCCCACGCGTCACTACACGTCTGATGTCCCCACGTGCCACTACACGTCTGATGTCCCAGCGCGTCACTACACGCGTCACTACACGTCTGATGTCCCCACACGTCACTACACGTCTGATGTCCCCACGCGTCACTAGTGTAGAGCGGAGCGACACGCCAGCGACACGCGTCGCTCACACCACCCTCTCCTCAGGGGCGGCCAGCTGTACAGACACAGAGGCAGGAGCTGCGGCCCCCGGCGTGGAGGGCTGAGGTTGGACCCCCGACTCACCGGCCTCCAGAACCACGTCCAGATCCTCCGTGGCTGTGGGGAGGCTGGCGGGTGGCTCTGGTGGGCTGGTGGGGGTGGGTGGCGGCTCTGCCTGCGCTGTTTGCTCGGACTCTCCCTGAATTCTCTCCCCTGTGTCGGCTAGTCAATTGACGGCCAGCTCCACGTTGATGAACTGCTTGAGTCGCTCGAGATACTGGCCGTAGAGCTCCACGTCGTTGTGGCCCGCGCCCTCCACCCACAGTGGCTCCACGGTCCGCGGGCACCGCTCGTAGATGGTCAGGCCGTGGGTGAAGTCGATCACCTCGTCCTCCGTGCCGTGAATCACCAGCACAGGGGAGGTTATCTTGGGCACTTTGTCGATGCTGAAACAGACACAACAGATATAGATAGATTGATATAATATATAGATATAGATAGATAGATATAATATAGATAGATAGATAGATATAATATATAGATAGATATAATATATAGATATATATATGACCTATCTGCAGGGATGCCAGATGATTTTTGAAAAAAATATCAGAAAATGAGCGGCGCACCACATGTCACCTAACACAAACCTTGTAACGTTCTTCAATGCCCACACAAAAACATCTCTCTTCCCTTCCCTTACAAGTGTATGGGGACTTTGTCTCACAAATTCCAGTAATATTATATCTGTGTTGAGAAGAAGGACCGTATGTCAGTGGCCTTCTTCTTCAGGGATGGGGGGGGGGGTAGAAATGCAAGGAAAATCTATTGAATCTGAAACAAAAGCCTTGTAGTTCCAAAACTCAAAACAAAAACAAACAAACAAATTGGATGGTGAAAAAGAATACAGATCAAAGGAATAATATACCCAGCATGTGCCTTGCTACAGAGAACGACAACAATGATGTGGTCACACCACACTTGTAAGTGGAAAGTTTCCTTTTGACCACACGGATTTCCTTCTCTTTGTTGCCTTGTCTGCTTCGAAAGTGAGTAATTGACAGTGTGGACAACTAGGAGGGGTCAATTCTCACAGGAGGAACCATGCTTCCCAAAAGTATGGACGTCACTCGCGACACTGTGTCGCCCTGCATGTCACTTGCTACAAGATTTTAGACACAAAATCAGTGTAACAACAAAATGTTACAACAAAAAGAGATCTTCCCTCATCTGAAATCAGCTATCTCAAACAGAAGGAATTCTCTTGGCAGGAAGTTAGCTTTACATCGGGTTTAATAAAATACCGGATTGGATTCCAATGAATCAGTAGTTGATAAATAAAAAACTACCATGCCACTTGCTACAGTGTTACAAAAAAAAAGGGGAAATGGTATAGGTTTTAACTCCCCTATCAACACTATTAGGTTATTTAAGAGGCGGGGCCTCCCAGTTTAACGTCCGTCTCCGATAGGACAGAGCCAAGTAAGAAGTTCATGTAAAGTGTCTTTCCCATGGACACAACATCTGACCGAGCTGAGGCTCGAACCCCTGAACCCGCAATCTCACAATTACGAGTCCGGTAACCTAACCACTAGACCACTGACAACCTCACGATTATGAGTCCGGAACCTAACCACTAGACCACTGACAACTTCACGATTACGAGTCCAGTAACCTAACCACTAGACCACTGACAACCTCACGATTACGAGTCCGGTAGCCTAACCACTCGGCTACCGACGCCACAGTGTTAAAACAAATATTTAAAATTTATTTACTGAAGAGATAGGGGATATAAAAAGCATAGCACTTTCATATCCCCCTTCATCATTTAAATATTATAATGAAATAACACTGGTTTTCTGCATGTTTTTGTGGTTCTTAACTTTCTAATGGTGGTTCGAAATATCCTCTGACAACACATGTAGCAAGTGACAAGCAGATTTATTTATTAAAAACAAAAACAAGCCACTGGAATGGGAATTTTTTTTAGATAGAACCATTCATATTTGTTTACTCTTCCATCAAAAGCAATATTTTCATGTAAATTTGCAAAAACTTCCATGTAATCAGGATTTCCAAAGTGCCCCTACAGTAGCCTGAGTCAGAGACTGGTTAGATCTAGGCATACACACTTGTATTGTCAACTTCAACACAGTAGCCTGTGTCAGAGACTGTTTAGATCTAGGCATACATACTTGTATTGTCAACTTCAACACAGTAGCCTGTGTCAGAGACTGGTTACATCTAGCCATACATACTTGTACTGACAACTTCAACACAGTAGCCTGTGTCAGAGACTGGTTACATCTAGCCATACATACTTGTATTGTCAACTTCAACACGCTAAAACCTCGGGGAAAACACCAACTAGACAGACACCCTATTGTTGTACAAGATCTCTTTGCCTATTTTTCTTTTCCCTACAGAACAATCAGCTCTAAAAGGAATCTTTTCTGGTTTTGTTACGTCTTTATTTCTACCACCAGACCTTTGCTCACATATGCACGGGAGGGTGGCATTGGTTGACTGTGTTTATTACACCGATGGGTGGGGCTAAGGGTGGAAGTGGAAGCAAAGGAGATGATCAAACATTTCTGTTTTTAAATGGGTCAAACAGTGGTCCTTTGTATTGCAAGAACTGGAGGCACCAAAGTAAGGTCATTGACGCATGTCACTGTCAGACAGGACAGCAGTCGAGAGCTGTGAAGTTCTGACCACGGCCTACCGACCGCACCAAAATTGAAAGTTGGGCAGGACACTTCCGTGCTTTTATTGCAATAAATTCCCACGGACATCAAGTTTTCCGATTCTCAAGAGAGGGAAAGAAAACATGTGAAAATGTGTAAGAACACTGAGCGCAGTTGTGGCACAAGTGGTCTTAGCGGAACAACGCTGACTGCCTTCTTTTGGCCGCCAACAGTTCAATGATATGTATGTATGTATGTAGTATAGGGTTTTACGGCGCTCGCAACTGCTAACAGTTCAATGACAGCAGCCCACGTCTTCCCCAAAATCAGACACTAGACAGACACACATGACAGATTCACTCAAGGGCCCAACCATCCCCATCAGTCCAGGGTTACTCGACAATACAGTCTTTTAACTAATGCAGCACACACGGCCATATTTTAAATATTTTAAAAGTGTTTTACGGCGCTCGCAACTGCATTAGGTCATACGAGCGCGTGGGACACACTAAACATAGTTTTCAGTTGGTAGGAAAATTTTAATTTTGCCCGGGTGGTGGTCGAAGCCTACTCATATAAATAGATTTTAGATCACCAAGGGATCTTTAACATGCGCAACTTGCACACTGGACCTCCCAAGATTTTCCGTCCTTGTCCGAGAAGGCTAGGTGTAGATCTTTCCTAGGGCCACATTGAAGGGAGGAAGAAATCTGATCCGTATGTACCGGGGTATAACCATATATATATATATATATATATAATACAGGAATCACGGAGAGTTCCAACTCGTCGGGACTGGCCTCGGTAGTGTGTGGGATCTGTGGCTCGAGACATATCTTACAAAGATAATGACGGAAAAAAAAACGGTAGAGCAGGCACAGTTTGACAGGGATGCCAGATTTCGAGTCTTGTGTGTTCGACCAATCCATGGTATAATACTGTAGAAAATATATTTCAGGACCTGATAATCTATATATATATTGATTCACTGCAGGCTAGACTATTACTTACACCAACACAAAATTTTCAGTCTAGGACTAAGACTAAGACTAAGACCACCTTCCATCTTTTGTCACCAAATTCAACTTCAGGTACCACTGTTTCCCATGTTTTTAGTACTATAGGCCTACGCTCTCAGGTACCACTGTTTCCCATGTTTTTAGTACTATAGGCCTACACTCTCAGGTACCACTGTTTCCCATGTTTTTACTATAGGCCTACGCTCTCAGGTACCACTGTTTCCCATGTTTTTACTATAGGCCTACGCACTCAGGTACCACTGTTTCCCATGTTTTTACTATAGGCCTACGCACTCAGGTACCACTGTTTCCCATGTTATTTTACTATAGGCCTACACACTCAGGTACCACTGTTTCCCATGTTATTTTACTATAGGCCTACACATCTTACCCCGGTCACTTTTCTTTAACCCTATCCGTACGTCCTGGGGTCATTTTGTACCCCAGGGGTTGTATTCTTCACGAACATTTTTAGAATACTTCTAGCGCAAAGATCTTTTTGAAACTTTCAGTATTTCTCAAAAAATCATTTTGACAGACAGCAATGCAAAGCGTACGGATCAGATTTAAAAAGAGCATTTCCTCTTTGGAAAGTGGTGGCACAGAGTTCCCCACGTCGTATGGATACGGTAGTAAAACACGACGTACGGATAGGGTTAAGTGGTGGCACAGAGTTCCCCACGTCGTATGGATACAGTAGTAAAACACGACGTACGGATAGGGTTAAGTGGTGGCACAGAGTTCCCCACGTCGTATGGATACGGTAGTAAAACACGACGTACGGATAGGGTTAAGTGGTGGCACAGAGTTCCCCACGTCGTATGGATATGATAGTAAAACACGACGTACGGATAGGGTTAAGTGGTGGCACAGAGTTCCCCACGTCGTATGGATATGATAGTAAAACACGACGTACGGATAGGGTTAAGTGGTGGCACAGAGTTCCCCACGTCGTATGGATACGATAGTAAAACACGACGTACGGATAGGGTTAAGTGGTGGCACAGAGTTCCCCACGTCGTATGGATATGATAGTAAAACACGACGTACGGATAGGGTTAAGTGGTGGCACAGAGTTCCCCACGTCGTATGGATATGATAGTAAAACACGACGTACGGGTAGGGTTAAGTGGTGGCACAGAGTTCCCCACGTCGTATGGATATGATAGTAAAACACGACGTACGGATAGGGTTAAGTGGTGGCACAGAGTTCCCCACGTCGTATGGATATGATAGTAAAACACGACGTACGGGTAGGGTTAAGTGGTGGCACAGAGTTCCCCACGTCGTATGGATATGATAGTAAAACACGACGTACGGATAGGGTTAAACTGTAAAGCCCCAAACCTCTACTTTTCCCTTCAAAACCTCCAAACACCCACAAAAACAACATTAAATGAGTGTCGAAAATCTGCTCGCAGCCCTATTTAAAATTCTGTAAAAAATACACTTCTTTCGAATCCCAAATCCCCTCTGAGTAGATCTACAACAGAACAGAAATCCTGACATCCTCATCAGATCAACAAAAGGGAGTCTCACTCAGCGACAACATGCGGCAACTGTAGCTGGCCGCCTACAGCTCAGGGAAACGGTTATTCCGACTCGAGTCCAATAACAAAAAATTATAAATATTCGGACTTGGACCCAAGTCCAGCATGACGTCACTTCCAACTTCCTGTTATGTAAAGTCCCCCGACGACAGTTATTACATGTAACCTCCTTACACTCAGTTACTAGATCTAGCCTCTCTAAACTGGCCCTCTCTGCATCATTAGGCTAATCTATTAATTATCTACTACTAGGCTGTTGATATGTGTACATTGTTCGTGTTTCGTACCATTTCCGATGAATGTTTTTGTAACCACTGAGTTCAGCACGAGATTAAAGGACTGGTGAGCCCGTGGGTCATTCCCTACTCAGCCGGCAAACGTGCAAGTCGAGTCTGTGCTTTTTGGCGTACATGTTGAGCTAAACGGTATACACGCTCACAAACATAGGCCCAGTAATATAAGTAATCTATACATCATGATCTACTACTGGGCCCAGTAATAAGTAATCTATTCATCATGATCTACTACTGGGCCCAGTAATAAGTAATCTATCAATCATGATCTACTACTAGGCCCAGTAATAAGTAATCTATTAATCATGATCTACTACTGGGCCCAGTAATATAAGTAATCTATACATCATGATCTACTACTGGGCCCAGTAATAAGTAATCTATTCATCATGATCTACTACTGGGCCCAGTAATAAGTAATCTATCAATCACGATCTACTACTAGGCCCAGTAATAAGTAATCTATTAATCATGATCTACTACTGGGCCCAGTAATAAGTAATCTATACATCATGATCTACTACTGGGCCCAGTAATAAGTAATCTATCAATCATGATCTACTACTAGGCCCAGTAATAAGTAATCTAGAACATCATGATCTACTACTGGGCCCAGTAATAAGTAATCTATCAATCATGATCTACTACTGGGCCCAGTAATAAGTAATCTATCAATCATGATCTACTACTAGGCCCAGTAATAAGTAATCTATCAATCATGATCTACTACTGGGCCCAGTAATAAGTAATCTATTAATCATGATCTACTACTGGGCCCAGTAATAAGTAATCTATTCATCCTGATCTACTACTGGGCCCAGTAATAATTAATCTATCAATCATGATCTACTACTGGGCCCAGTAATAAGTAATCTATTAATCATGATCTACTACTGGGCCCAGTAATAAGTAATCTATCAATCATGATCTACTACTAGGCCCAGTAATAAGTAATCTATTAATCATGATCTACTACTGGGCCCAGTAATAAGTAATCTATTCATCCTGATCTACTACTGGGCCCAGTAATAATTAATCTATCAATCATGATCTACTACTGGGCCCAGTAATAAGTAATCTATCAATCATGATCTACTACTAAGCCCAGTAATAAGTAATCTATACATCATGATCTACTACTGGGCCCAGTAATAAGTAATCTATTCATCATGATCTACTACTGGGCCCAGTAATAATTAATCTATCAATCATGATCTACTACTAAGCCCAGTAATAAGTAATCTATCAATCATGATCTACTACTAAGCCCAGTAATAAGTAATCTATACATCATGATCTACTACTGGGCCCAGTAATAAGTAATCTATTCATCATGATCTACTACTGGGCCCAGTAATAATTAATCTATCAATCATGATCTACTACTGGGCCCAGTAATAAGTAATCTATTAATCATGATCTACTACTGGGCCCAGTAATAAGTAATCTATCAATCATGATCTACTACTAGGCCCAGTAATAAGTAATCTATCAATCATGATCTACTACTGGGCCCAGTAATAAGTAATCTATCAATCATGATCTACTACTAGGCCCAGTAATAAGTAATCTATCAATCATGATCTACTACTAAGCCCAGTAATAAGTAATCTATACATCATGATCTACTACTGGGCCCAGTAATAAGTAATCTATTCATCATGATCTACTACTGGGCCCAGTAATAAGTAATCTATCAATCATGATCTACTACTAGGCCCAGTAATAAGTAATCTATCAATCATGATCTACTACTAAGCCCAGTAATAAGTAATCTATACATCATGATCTACTACTGGGCCCAGTAATAAGTAATCTATTCATCATGATCTACTACTGGGCCCAGTAATAAGTAATCTATTCATCATGATCTACTACTGGGCCCAGTAATAATTAATCTATCAATCATGATCTACTACTAAGCCCAGTAATAACTATCAATCATGATCTACTACTGGGCCCAGTAATAAGTAATCTATCAATCATGATCTACTACTGGGCCCAGTAATAAGTAATCTATTAATCATGATCTACTACTAAGCCCAGTAATAACTATCAATCATGATCTACTACTAGGCCCAGTAATAACTATCAATCATGATCTACTACTAGGCCCAGTAATAACTATCAATCATGATCTACTACTAGGCCCAGTAATAAGTAATCTATCAATCATGATCTACTACTGGGCCCAGTAATAAGTAATCTATCAATCATGATCTACTACTGGGCCCAGTAATAAGTAATCTATCAATCATGATCTACTACTGGGCCCAGTAATAAGTAATCTATCAATCATGATCTACTACTGGGCCCAGTAATAAGTAATCTATCAATCATGATCTACTACTGGGCCCAGTAATAAGTAATCTATCAATCATGATCTACTACTGGGCCCAGTAATAAGTAATCTATCAATCAGGATCTACTACTGGGCCCAGTAATAAGTAATCTATCAATCATGATCTACTACTGGGCCCAGTAATAAGTAATCTATCAATCATGATGATCTACTACTGGGCCCAGTAATAATTAATCTATCAATCATGATCTACTACTGGGCCTAGTAAGCCTTAAGAACAACCAAGTTGAGTTGACCTTGCCAGGGGCAAAGTTAAATGTATATATATGTCGACCAATGAGATTGTGCCGACCACGCACTTTCGGCTTGCTGGGGAAGAGGTGTTGGAGAGAGGAAACAGTCGCCCATTTTGTGCCAAATAATTTGTAAAAAAATTATTCAGATAATTACAGAAAACGAAGTGACTATTCAGACTGGAGTCCGATAAGACAAAAATTTTCTTCAGACTCTGAATCGAGTCCAGCATGGCGTCCGTCCCGACTTCCGACCCTTGTTCCTAAATATTTCTAGCATTTGTGAAAAGGAAGTGAGTATTCCAACCCGGGGTAGAAATAATGGCAGCCTTATAAATATTGTCGATAATGAGACATATGAGTTTTAATATCTAGTTCCTTGATCTATCGAAACTGGCCCTCCCTGCATCATTAGCATGGTTGGTATGAACAGAACAACCAAATTGAGTTGACTTTGCCGGGGGGAAAAGTTAATTATGTCAATCAATGAGATTGTGCATAGCGATCACGCACTCTCCGCTTGCTGGGGGAAGAGGCCACGGCTGTCCATTTTGTGCGATGTGATTAAAAAAGAACATTAATTACAGAAAAGAAAACTATAACACACAACAAATTGAAACTAATCGTGAGGAAGGACAAATGGTGGTGTAAGTAATGATGATGCTGTAGTGGTGGTGTAAGTAATGATGATGCTGTAGTGGTGGTGTAAGTAATGATGATGCTGTAGTGGTGGTGGAAGTAATGATGATGCTGTAGTGGTGGTGGAAGTAATGATGATGCTGTTGTGGTGGTAGAAGTAAGGAAGATGCTGTAGTGGTGGTGGAAGTAATGATGATGCTGTAGTGGTGGTGGAAGTAAAGATGATGCTGTAATGGTGGTGGAAGTTATGATGATGCTGTAGTGGTGGTGGAAGTAATGATGATGCTGTAGTGGTGGTGGAAGTAATTATGATGCTGTAGTGGTGGTGGAAGTTATGATGATGCTGTAGTGGTGGTGGAAGTAATGATGATGCTGTAGTGGTGGTGGAAGTTATGATGATGCTGTAGTGGTGGTGGAAAAACCCTGAGTTGTGGGTTCCTGTGTACTTCAGTGCTTCCACCAGCTGAAGCAGAAAAGAAAGGAGAATTCCGCCGGGGGTCTGGGGGCCGCAGAGGACCCCAGCAGGGTCCAGGGACAGAGATTGAAATTTAGTGCTTTTAGAGGGTCGAGAATGGCAATCGGGAGCCTGTCTGAACAGATTGCCAACAGCCCATACTACTACTACCTATTTTTTCACCAAGATTTTGTCTTGTTTGATTTCTTCACCTAGAATCTACATGATATCTTTCCATTGAGCTGGCAATGTTATGTTTAAAGCAGGTTCCCCTTCCATTGCTACTATTTAATTTAATTTAATTAATTTTTCATCGCACCATTGATTAATTAAAGGCAAACCTAGGAATAATGAATAGATATACCTTCACAATACAGTTACCCAGCGTAAACCCTCATTTTCCCGTCTGAATGTCACATGTCACAAACTCGGAACAGCACTTCGATTTATTCTTGAACTTAGTAGTTTTAGGCTGGTTTTAGCACAAATTTCTTTCATCGCAGCCCTTCGTGTTCCCGTGCCGTAGAATCTTCGCATTGATCATTTTTCTAGATCTAGAAGAAATTGTGGCAAACAAGAAGTTTCTTTCTGACAGTAACTTTCTGTCTAAGATCACAAGTCAATTTACTTGAACAATGCGTGCATATTTTCCAGCAGTGGCGACAACCCAAAGATAGACAGACGGAATGAGTGAATGATAGAAAGGAGGAAAGTGGCACAAAAAGTCCGCCAGATTTTCATCAATCTGCAGGTAAAAAATGTACTGCCGACCAACCCGCAATGAATGCATGGATGGGGGGCATAGCGGATTTGGCCGATGGCAGGAAATGCGCAACCAGGCAGGTTTCTATAACACTATTGCTGAGAGAATTACCGTACATATCCGTAACTTAGATACGAAGACGTACGGATCTTTTGCTACGGAATTTTGGTAGTACTATGCTGTCGTAGATTTTTACGGAGGGAGTTAATAATGATGGAGGAACAAGTATGGAACTGGCAGTAAGTACGGATTTCTGTAAAAATACGGAAGAGTGGAAGCACTGACTGCCATCGGGCAAAGAGAGCAGTCTTTAGACTTGTGACACAAGAATTACTGTCCTAGATCTAGTAGGTAATTCTAGAAGTTCTAATTCTGGTTTGACGTAAAACCCCCCGACGACAGATAGAATTAAAACCTCCTTACTGACCTAACACTCACATAACTCACTTAGAAGTTGAGTCCGAATAAATATTTAAAAAAAAAATTTTTTCGACCCGAGTCCGAATAGATAAAACCCATATTTGGACTGTCCAGAGTCCGAATATAAAAAATCTAATCGGGGGTCTGAATAGAGCTGGAAGCTAAACAATCATTAGTCAACGGTTCTGCAGGTTTTTTTTTACTCATGCACCCGTCTCATGTACACGTTTTATGCACTTTTTTTTCAAAGTATTTTGCGCTGAACACGAATATGGCCTTCATTTTTGCCGCAAATCAATAGTTATTGAGTTATTACATGTTTGAAAATAAATAGTAAAATTTGACTTGATAAAGATTTTAAAATTGGGGGTTTCGGGGGGATGCCCCCCTGACCTAAAAAGAATCTGGGGGGGTTTCAGTTCAGGGGGAATGATTTTATGTTTTGTCAATTAGGATTGAAAACAATTGTTTTGCAATGGTTTTTTTAGTGGCCATACGTGTGTTCTACAGCAAAAATTAGGGCAGTTTAGCCCGCAAATCAATGCATCTGTGTGTGGGTGCATAAGTAAAAATTTACCGTTCTGCGAACTGATCTGGGAAATAAAGCTTAAAACCATCAATGGTTCTGCGAACTGATCTGGGAAATAAAGCTTAAAACCATCAATGGTTCTGCGAACTGACCTGGGAAATGGATCAAAGAACCAGGTTCTCTTTGTTTCTGGAAAGGCAACTCTCATCCCAGACATCAAGGGAGAATGCAGAATCACAGCTCCGACTTCATACCGTGAAGCAAGGTCTATTGTCGATACAGTTCCTATACTCTGCCCGTACAGGATAATGTTCTGAGGACTGATTCCATATCTTGTTCTCAAGGCTTGCCAAGCTGCATCAATGTCTGCATAGATATTTTTTTCCGAAGGCTTTCCACCACTGGCCCCATACCCTGAGTAATCAAAACTAAATATGTTACAGTTTATTCGAGAACCCAACCCAATGTAAAAACTGCTCATCTGACCTAAATCAACAGCATTTCCATGACTGAACAATATTGTGAACTTGGCATTGGGAGTGCATCTGGCAAACATACACACGATTCGATTGTGCTTGCTGGTCCGAGTGTAGAAGACCTCTATATTGTCTAGCTCTCTTTGACTGTACTGCCACTCAGCACGCTCCGTCAGGTGTAGGCTGTAGCGAGAGCCTGTCTCATCTGATATGAGATCATACGTCTTTTCGGGAGGCAGGAATGCAAGTTTAGCAGCAATTCTTGATGGACACGGCGGGCAACAGAAAAGGCAACAAAGCTCGCTGAACGACAACCCGTTCATGATGCTCTGGGAATGGAGACAAATGTAGGAAGCAGAAGGAAATAAAATCAAGGTCGTGGAATCTCCATTCACTTAATACAGAGTATAAAAGCTGCCGTGGGAATGAGCAAGAAATAATTAACAGACGGTCACCAAAACAACTGTTCCATTCAGAACACTTCCTTCTCTTGGTGAATGTTGTGTGCCATCAACACCATTCCATGACGTCATGCCGGAAGTGGGGGCGGTGGGTAAGCCCTCCAATCGAAAACTGCGACCGGAATTTTGCCCACAACAATTAAATAGATATTGTCAGTTTTTAAAAATTTCCCTTGTCTTGAAAGTTAAAATGAGCAGTCACGAACACCTTTTCTATGGTCGTGTGTGTTTCCTGGATACACTGTGTTACGTTCTTGGATGTACACACATGATACACTGTGCATGCGGAGCCTAACGTCTTCTATTTTGTTCTTCGGAACGAGGCTGGCTGCCGCAAAACTAAGGGATGTAACCGACGAAAAACCTGTCGTTGCAATTCTGTCGCTAACCTCCCTTCTTCAATGGAAGAGGTGTAGATGGAAAAGATCGAAGAATGATATAATAG
Organism: Aplysia californica; assembly: GCF_000002075.1. NCBI lineage: Eukaryota > Metazoa > Mollusca > Gastropoda > Aplysiida > Aplysiidae > Aplysia > Aplysia californica. Next base: position 46,891 of record NW_004798441.1, read on the forward strand.
AGTCTATATATAATATTTTTTATTCGGTACATTTATAGAAATTTGTACTGGAGTAAAAACACTGCTGTAAAAATTAAAGGAAAATACAGCGATATCAGCAGGTTGAAAGAAGAGTGCTGTAAAAGTATGCGTGATGTCACCAGCTCTCTCTATAGGCCTGTACCATAGATGGAAGGGGGTAACTCTATGGCCCGTACCATAGATGGAAGGGGGTAACTCTATGGCCCGTACCATAGATGTAAGGGGGTAACTCTATGGCCTGTACCATAGATGGAAGTGGGTAACTCTATGGCCCGTACCATAGATGGAAGGGGGTAACTCTATGGCACGTACCATAGATAGAAGGGGGTAACTCTATGGCCTGCACCATAGATGGAAGGGGGTAACTCTATGGCCCGTACCATAGATAGAAGGGGGTAACTCTATGGCCTGCACCATAGATGGAAGGGGGTAACTCTATGGCCTGTACCATAGATAGAAGGGGGTAACTCTATGGCCCGTACCATAGATAGAAGGGGGTAACTCTATGGCCTGTACCATAGATGGAAGGGGGTAACTCTATGGCCCGTACCATAGATGGAAGGGGGTAACTCTATG
>NW_004798441.1:48417-51445 GCF_000002075.1 Aplysia californica
CATACTTTACTGGGGGGAAAAAAAACCTTCAAAGGTTATCCACGCTCATGCATGCGATCACACCTCCAAGGGTGCTGTTATCTCTTTTTTCTTTTAAAAAAATATTAGAAATAATTGTGCGCTCCACTTTGTGAAAACCAGGAAACAAAATTATTGTGATCAATAATATTATTATTTATAGACCAAGACATACTGTTAGCAATTAGATAAAGCAAACATTGACCCTCTTTTGTGTCCGCTATTCCTTACACATAAAGTTAGTTGTGGCACACGCCTAGAATCATGCAATCATATATCTTAAATTCAGTTTAAAATTATATTTTCATCCATTTCTTATAATTAAATATTTTAGCATCTTGAAAGATTTTTTTTAAAAATTTGGTATGTTTGATCATTTTATGTTACTCGGACAAGTTTTCTTCTTATTTTACCGATCTTTCTAATTTTTAAACTAGCTAGATTTATAACATTTTAAGTTAAATGATTGAACAGTCCGTATCACAAACATAATTTTTTTTCTCCATGTCATTCTATCCCCGTCATCCCGTCAGTTGATCACAATCTGTCTGTCTGTCTGTCTGTCTGTCTGTCTGTCTGTCTGTCTGTCTGTCTGTCTGTCTGTCTGTCTGTCTGTCTGTCTGTCTGTCTGTCTGTCTGTCTGTCTCTCTCTCTCTCTCTCTCTCTCTCTCTCTCTCTCTCTCTCTCTCTCTCTCTCTCTCTCTCTCTCTCTTATTTATTTAAATTGTCCCATTCTCCTTCATCCCTTCCCAAGGCCCGCCCCTCCTCTTTCATCCCAGCTCCATCCCCTCTTCCTTGCGTGCATTCCCCCACCCCGCCCACCCCCACAACGTGGACAAGCCCGATAGAATTCTAAAAAAAGAAACGCCACAGTTCGTGATTTAGCCCAAACTCGGTGGCCATATTTGATCCCCAACGCGGCGTACTGCTCGCGGCGCCGCGAAGAGAGAGAGGAGGCTCCATTAGTTCTAAGCTCCTTGCCTGTACCATAGATGGAAGGGGGTAACTCTATGGCCTGTACCATAGATGGAAGGGGGTAACTCTGTGGCCTGTACAGTGAAGAATTAGGGTAGCCAGGTCTCAATACAGGTAGAATCATTATTATTAATTTGCCACTGACGCATGTTAATATCAGATTCGGAATAAGAACCTTTCATCGTTTCTAGATCCTGTTGTAAGGGAAAGTAAACGTAAAGGGGTTATTGTTGAAGGTGAAGAAAACAGAGTGCATGGCCAAAAAGCAATAATTTGTTATTTTCTGTCATCTTCAAGGCAAAGGTGAAAAGCTCAAACAAATTCAACAGTTTAAATATTATCTTAGATACATAGCTACAACTGATGTCAAATATTTCACAGAAATAAAACGAAGAATTGCAATTGGTAAACATAGTTTTAAATAAAATTCGCCCAACCCAGAAAAATAGATACATCCCAAACTCAACCCAAAATGAAAGTTCTGAAAGGCTATCATGTGTGGTCAACCCTTCTATATCATAGATAATTATACATGTATATGTGTGTGTGTGTGTGTGTGTGTGTGTGTGTGTGTGTGTGTGTGTGTGGGTGTGGGGGGGTGTGGGTGTGTGTGTGTGTGTGTGTGTGGGGGGGGGTGTGTGTGTGTGTGTGTGTGTGTGTGTGTGTGTGTGTGTGCAGCAGCGTGGTGAAATCAGACGCTAGTCAAAATAATGAAAATCAAGAAATTGGCATTTTCCCGCATGTTTGGGAATTTTTATCGAATTTTGGTTTTTTGGTTCAACACTCTCCATGTCCATCAAAGAGCAGATTTCTGAGGGGGATTTTACAGAAAAACATTGATTAAAGGCAGAAGAAATGTAAATACTCAGTTTCTACGGACTCTCAGGCTAAAGAAATAACTGAACTTTGGCGGCCATTTTCTCGCTAATTTTACCTCTGAAACCAGATGACCCTCACCTCCTTCAATCATTCATTTCTCAACTTCTATTCAACATAGATGCGTATTATTTTCACCCAAAACAAGGAAAATGGACAGGCCTGAAGATGATACCATAAACTGGGTATACCCAAAAATTGACGAGAGCCTGATTCCACCGCGTCGCGTCACATATGGGTGTCAATGGTGGACAGTGACACTAAGGACAGTTGAAATAGAAGCAACAGCAGTTGTGGTTTCTTAGGAAACTGCTGAGAATATCGTGGAAGGAAAAGAAATCAAATGAGATGGTGCTTGATGAAGCCAAAGTGGGACGCTCAATGTTAAAAACAATCAGGAAACGACAAATGCAGTTTTCGGGACACCTGAATAGATATAAGGGTCTTGAACATCTACCTCTCACTAGCAAAATTGAAGGCAAACGAGGCAGGGGTAGGCCCAGAGCAACCTACTTAGGGAACCTAAACAAATGGGTAACAGGGAAAGATCAGGGAAACGTAGCTTTTTTTAGAGCATCCGATCAAAGGAATGAATGGAGAACCATGATCGCCGATGTCTGTCGCAGATCTGACACTGGATGAATGAAAGGAGAACCATGATCGCCGATGTCTGTCGCAGATCTGACACTGGATGAATGAATGGAGAACCATGATCGCCGATGTCTGTCGCAGATCTGGCACTGGATGAATGAATGGAGAACCATGATCGCCTATGTCTGTCGCAGATATGACAATGGGTGAATGAATGGAGAACCATGATCGCCGATGTCTGTCGCAGATCTGGCACTGGGTGAATGAATGGAGAACCATGATCGCCGATGTCTGTCGCAGATCTGGCACTGGATGAATGAATGGAGAACCATGATCGCCTATGTCTGTCGCAGATATGACAATGGGTGAATGAATGGAGAACCATGATCGCCGATGTCTGTCGCAGATCTGGCACTGGATGAATGAATGGAGAACCATGATCGCCTATGTCTGTCGCAGATATGACAATGGGTGAATGAATGGAGAACCATGATCGCCGATGTCTGTCGCAGATCTGGCACTGGGTGAATGAATGGAGAACCATGATCGCCGATGTCTGTCGCAGATC
>NW_004798441.1:51545-70402 GCF_000002075.1 Aplysia californica
CCCGCCCCTCCTCTTTCATCCCAGCCCCATCCCCTCTTCCTTGCGTGCATTCCCCCACCCCGCCCACCCCCACAACGTGGCCCAGCCCGATAAAATTCTATAAAAAGAAACGCCACAGTTCGTGATTTAGCCCCACAGAATTCTACACTAAGTGTAGAATTCTGTGTTTAGTCCACACTCGGTGGCCATATTTGATCCCCAGCGCGGCGTACTGCTCGCGGCGCCGCGAAGAGAGAGAGGAGGCTCCATTAGTTCTAAGCTCCTTGGTCAAATGCTAATTATAGAACTTGGTGTCTTGCTGGGGTGACTGTGGATACGGGGAGGGAATGGAGGGGGTAGGCCCATTGTTTTCGGCCCAGACTCTGACAGCCGAGAGCCTATCGCTCCTCGTCATAATTCTCCTTATTATATATCTCCACTAGACGATTCCTCTTTTCCCCGGCTATACTCATATGGGCCAGGTACGTTATTAGTGGGGAGAAAGCGATGAAAAGTCACCAAACAGGAACTATAGGTGGCTAAAAATTCAATAAACAAAAACGATTAGTGCCATGCTGACAATAAATGTTCTGATGATAGTAGAGAAAGGTTGAATGATAAGTACATTATGTATTGAGCTGATAAAAATATTTCATGTGTCTGCGCTGCTCAAGACTCAAGACAGTCTCATTACTGATTTTGTAAGCAACACGGAGGCCAATTTGGCAATCAAGGGATGGCATATTCGCTCTTAGGGCAGTCGATGCATTTGCCCAGCGGATTGACTTCATCGCTGTACCCGCCATGTTCGTTTGTCCTCGTACGAAGTTCCGCGACGTGACGGCTTGACGGGAGACGATTTAAAGTTACGAGCCGGCGCGATAAACAAACGTGAAGGAATGAGGTTATGTCGCGACAAAACAGCAGTGAATCCCACTTTGTCTATTTGAACGCCTTCAAATCGGCAAGGTGCTTTTTGAATGTTGATACATGTTTATTCGGATTTACTTAAAACTGAATGAAAATCATCAGCAGCAATAAATCTCTTGTCAACAGTCCAGCTGACAAAAATGTTACCGGCACATCCGGTCTTGCCCTGTTAACAAACCGCCCCTGTGTAGAGTTATATCTAGATCTAGATGTAGTATTGTTTACTGTGTATATTTATTTCACACGGAATACGATTGTTGTGCTTTTGAAACGTCGTCTAGAATCTAGACTGGGACGCATCATGGTGGAATCAGGCGCTCGTCAAAATAATGAAATCGAAGAAACAGGCATTTTCCCTTCAGTTTGGCAATTTTTTTAAATCACATTTTTTTTTTTTGGCTCAACACCTTTTATGTCCATATTGAAAACACATTTCCATGTGAACTTTACTGAAAAACGTTGATTAATGGCACAAAATATGTAAATTTTCAGTTTTCAAGGACTCTCAAGCTATAGAATAGAAGTTTCCAAACTTTGGCGGCCATTTTCTTGATATTTTTACCTCTGAAACCATGCTACCCTCACCTCCTTCAATCGCAAATATTTCCACTTCTATTCTAGATAAATGGGTGTTTTTTTCATAGAAAGCAAGGCAAATGTATAAGCTTTCAGATGATAAAATAACTCCACATGCCCAAAAATTGACGAGCGCCTGATTCCACCACGTGGTGACACTGTAGAAAAGCTGGAACCTTTGTTCCAGGATGCCGAGGCAACTACTCAAAGAGTAAAAAGGTGTCTGTTTTTAGTTTTCCATCTGATGAGGAGAGAAAGACATTATGATTAAATTAGCAAAATTCCCCGAGCTGATTTTGAACCATCTTCACAATCTGTTGTGTGTGCGGCTCACTTTTGAGACCAATTCATTGTGAGAGTGGATTCTGCGACAAGACCAGACGAGAGTATTCTTACAGTGGAGAGGACAATACCTAAACTTACTGCCGATACATATCCTTCCATTTTTCCAAACTGCCCTTCCTATCTGTCTACTGCAGTCCCAGCGAAAAGGAAAAGACCAGAAGACAGGCGTGCTGAACTAGTGCAAACGGATGACCAAACATTCTCTAAGTGGCTAGAAACAGACAATATCAAAGACTTTGAACATTTTCGCTCGAGCTTTGAAAACAGGGTGGACAAGAAATGGTTGTTCACATGTCACAAAAGCAGAGATCATTTGCCTGTCGTGAGTTTGTACAGGATATGCGAGTCCCAAGACTCCACAGCCATTCTGACATCAGTTATTAGTGTCTTCAGCGATCCTCGTGTGCAGATCTTCACAGAAAAATATGGGGAGCAAAAGTTACTAGATCTAGACCTGCAAATTATGTTTGATTCTTTGCAGACTCTCCATCACCTGACATCTCATTTCTCTCCTTTTGCCTCCCCCCCCCCGCCCCCCTCTCTCTCTTTCTCGCCCACCCCCTCTCTCTCTTCCTCCCTCCCCCCCCCTCTCTCTCTCTCTCCCCCCCCCTCTCTCTCTCTTTCTCTCTCTCTCTCTCTGTGCGTGTTTTTATGGTTGTGAGTGTGTGTATATGTGTTAGTGTTTGTGTGTGTGTACCTTCATGTCCCTCTCTCATGTCTTCCCTCCTCTTTCTCTCTCTCTCTCTCTAGACTCTCTCCCTGTCTCTCTCTCTCTCTCTCTGTCTCTCTCTCTCCCTCTCTCTTTCTCTTTGTCTCTCTCTCTCTCTCTCTCTCTCTCTCTCTCTCTCTCTCTCCCTGTCTCTCTCTCTCCTACCCCCCCCCCCCCCTGTGCGTTCCCGTGTGTCCCCATGCCTACGACGCCGTACTAATATACTGCGTGTATAGTTTATCTTTAGAGATCAAGAACAGACATGAGCCGGTGACGAAAATGCTCACCCTGGTATTATGATACGTGGTCATGTCATGTGATGACTTCATGATGTTGACAGTTATACCGGGGCAAAGGCTCACTTTGTTTCGGAGCACCGGGGAACAGCGACTCTTATTTTTTAAAACAGGAAACACAGGAAAAAAATTGTCCGGGGAACAGCGACTGCCCTAAGCGAATACCTCGTTGTGATGGTATTGATGATGGTATCGATACTCCCGCGGCCCGCCAAAAAGATGTTTCCATAAACATTAAAAACTATGTCCAATCGTAAAAATAATTTCAAATTCGGAACCAGCGTCCAAATTAACAAAATAACTCGCGGGTAACCGTTTTTCTTGCTGGATTTAGAAGATTACAAAAAGAAGTATATTATAATTCTACCAAGATTGCATCTCGTAGTATTTTCCTATCATTAAGAGGACGGACAGTAGGGCTGGATTCTGCTCGGTTAATCGAAGGCTTGTAAAGCAGCGGAAGTCTTGCGCTAGAGTCTTGCGAGCAGGCTTGTGGTTTGATTTGCCTCCCGCTTGCTACCGGAGGGAACTTCCGGTGAGTTGTGACTCGCGGACAGTCCTGCTGTACTGTGTCGTGACGTCGCGAACTCTCGTGGCAGTGGGCTCAGTACATATTATAGATTCTCTGGTTATTTGCGTTGAGAGGCTTGCACCAAAAGTGCAAGATTGTTGGGGGTTTTTCATAGTTCGGTTGTAAAAAACAAAAAGCTCTATTCAATGCACTTAAAAATTAATATTGGATCGGCTATTCTTATGATGTTAAGGCCTGTTTATTTTTAATGTGTACGAGCCAAGCGCTTCATCGTCGCACTCAAAAGACCCCAGTTCGATTCCCGTATGGGGAGAAATTTTTACTGAGAACCTCCGTCTTTCTGCTGGGGCGTTGTTCCCTCTCAGCCCAGGTTGGCCCTGACATTGGGTTGAAGTAGGCCTAGCCCGTCTCCTAAATGTTCTGTATTATGTCACTGTGAGTGTAACACATCTACAAAATAGGTTACATACATACGATACAAAAGCCAATCACAACGACCCCTGGAGTTTTCCATTTTAGGGTAATCTAAGTCAACTTATTCTTATATTACTACCAGAAACCTAGGTCTCTGTTACTACAATACCACGCTCCCTCTCACGTATCCATTCGCTTAGCTGATCAACGGCGGGAAGTTAAAAATAACTTCAGCTCTCTACGCCTTGCACCAAAACAAGCCCAGCCTCTCCCTTCCTCCACGGTTCAAAGTTCACACAGCGAGCAGTACTGTCTTGCTGTTTGAACACATCGGACTGTCTTGTCGCCATCAATACGGTCATACGCCATCGAGCCCGTGCCGCTCGCTCGGAGTATCGAGACAGTACAAGTCAGCAGGTCAAGTTTGGAGTTTGTCCTGGGGCAAATCTCTAAGCCTAGCGCAAATCAGTACTGTGTGAATTGTGGGGCCTGTGGCAGCGGACGGGACTTGAGGCTTGCGCAGGCCTTCGATTAATCGAGTAAACTACAGCGCCACGCCGCGCAGTGACTCTGTGGACGAGATCTCTCACTCTCCCCCTCTCTCTTTTTCTGACGTAAGTGGCTTCGCGGGTTGCAAGCAGGGTGGGGATGATGAGGGGGCCTGACACGAGTGGCTTCGCGGATTGCTAGTTGCTGTGGACTTGAAGTTTAGACTAGACCAAGGAGGTTACAATTTGCGCTAGACTCAACTTATCATGCTGGTGATTTGATTTGATGATTTGACCTAGTGATTTGAGGCTTGTGACTTGAACTAGGGGCTTGTGAGCACGAGCGGTTTTGCTACCGGGGTACAGCCCTAACGGACAGACACCAGTTTAATCAACACCCCCCCCCCCCCGCCTCAGAGTCAAGTGACAAGTGACAAGTGACAAGTGGGAGGCTGTGACGTAAAATTCCTTTGAAGTTTGCCGCTGCGCGGGATTAAACTTTGCGCGTAGAATTTTCAAAATAATTATAGCAGCTGAAAACTAATTTCATTTTCGAAATCGGCGTATCAAAATAAGCAAAGTGGCTCACGTGGAACCTGATTTGATGCCATATTTTAAAACTGGAGCAAACTTTGTTTTTCAATTGTCTATTTTCAATCTTAAGTTATGTAGGCCTATCAAGGTCACCCAGTGCGTTGTAAGTGCATCTGACGTCAGAGCTGTTAGGACTACACACTGCACACTGCACACTAGATATCTACTAGATCTATCTACTATTGCACGGTCACTGTACAGTGCAGATCTACAGTATGGTGACTTGGTTGACAGACAGTTATTCTCTTTATTGAGATGTAGAGGCCTACAGATCCCTCGAATGTCTGTGGACGATTAAGTCCAGAGACTACAATAACAAATTATTAAGAGAGGGCGTAAGGAGAGTTTGTGTCATTAGAATGTTGCAACTAATAAATTCGTGGGCCTCTTTTTTACGTTTGTTAAGTAACAACACACATTATGCCGGCAAATTGTTCCGAAGAGTCAACTGGCGCAAGAAGAAGGAATCTCCCCCCATTGAAAGGGAATAGGACACTATAAATTGGAATGTGTAAACGGAATATGGAGTTTGATAAATCTGACAGTTCTACTATACGAAGGATGTAATACGATTTATCGCTGAGAGTAACCTGGACTTTACATATTAACCCTTTTAACGGTAACCTATTTATATCCCTTTGACCGACAACTGGGTGTAACACACCCGCACATGTATTATACAGTGGGTTCCAAAAGAAACTTGATAATGCAATCACTCATTAATCGGGTTAAAGCCTTGCACTACCTACTCATACAGCATATCAATTTAAGGCTAAATAAATTCTGCAACATCTGACGCAATAATATTTCATCTATGTTAAGAGATGCTCGAGAAAATAATATGGTCACTCAAAACTGACCTTAAAAAATCAGGCTTGCCAAAATTGTGCCAAATCACAGAAACGTCTTCGCTCGTGTATTGGGGACCATCAATATTGATAGAATGGACATACATTGCATATCCAATGAATGGAGAATTTGTTTCTCTGCACACAAAAAATAAATTTGATGTCAATATTTTCAATTTCAAACAAAACAGAAAACAGAGCAATCACAAATACCAGAAAAACTTGGACTTTAAATGTGCTCATTGTTGTTGGTTGTTTTTTTTTTTGCGTAGGAGCCATTGGTTTTGTGTAGTGCACGAACCCACAGGGCATCGACTCTGCTAAATTTTGGACAATTATCAGTCATTTCATCCCAGAATTCACAGACAGTTGCAAACGAAGGTTCTGAATTGGGACCAACGTCAATTTTCTTCAGCTGCTGTTTCATGGGATTTCACATACCTGTAGGATTCATATCGGGCTATTTACTGGTGACCACTCCAACGTTGATATGGTATAGTTTTCCAAGAATTGTCTCGTGATAATATTGGCCCAATAAGAAAGTGATTTGCCATGAATGGAGATGTCTACTTGAATGACACCATGGGGGAAATAAGGGTAAGACATGACTTTCCAACACTTGCGCGATGTACTCAACTAAAGCAAGCCATCCGATGATTCACATGCGGACGATTTTGTTCATTTCGTCCCAGACCACCACCCCCCCCCCAAAAAAAAAAGGCAGTTTCATGGACTCCTCTCTTCACTGACAGATGATTAGTCTATAATCTAACTTACACAGCCATGTGCTAAAAGGTTTGTGCTCTACAAGAAGACCAATAGCTCCTAAACCATAACAAAATCAAACTAATGAGCACAAGCAATGTTAAGTCTAAGTGCAGCATGGTATTTGTAAGTAATCTGTTTTCTAACTTGTTTTAAAATGTATTTCAGAAGATGCTATTCATTGCAGAGACAATAATACTTTCTTTTCATTTGATATTCTATACATTCCATTCCCCCAACGTTGATGAACCTCAATACACGCCACGAACACACTTTTACGTTTCTTTGATTTTGCCCAATTTTGCCAAGCTTGAATTTTTAAGGTCAATTATTTTAAGTAATCATATCTCGAGCATCTGTGAACATAAGTGAAGTATTATTGAGTCAGATGATGCAGGATTTATTTAGCTTTAAATTGGCATACTGCATGAGTGGGTGGTGCAAGGCTTTAACACGATGATTGGGTGATTACATTTTCAAGTTTCTTTTGGACGCCACTGTACTGTAAAACATGTACTCAACTTACATCTGGTGACTGGGTGTAAGAAATCCAACTCTTCTTTGTTAGTTGAGCTCTTATTTACTCAAAACGCTGCATAATGCTCAGCCTTTCCCCATGGCACGTACTCCATGCCAGAACATTGTGAAACTCCCCCCCCCCCCCCTTAAAAAAACAGATCGTACTCCATTTACTCATCATGTTCTGTCACCAACGAAAGATGCTTTTCATCTATGCTCATTGAGAAAACGATAGATACTGCCATCTGTGGTTGATTCTACAAAGGAGGAAGCATTGTTAGCAATTGTTTACTTTCTTGCGTTTAGATCTCGACAAAAATCTATGCATCCCCGATTGGATATTCAAACTTTGCGCTGGAGTTTGTAAGAATACGTAAACCACGGCAATGTCCTCATCTGTAGGTTGTAACATTACTATATTGGCGTTAAAGGCCTGTTGTAATAATTTTGATGGCCTGTGAGTAAGTATAATATTCTCATAGAGTTCAGAGTGGTAGCTCGATACGGAAGTCCTCCCCCGGAATTAAACGCGAGAAAGTAAACAATTAACTTGGTCTAAATTCTGGGTCACTGTTACCCGTTTAAAAGTATACACAATGTGAAGCACGCTTGGCTCCAGGAACCTCATCATGCTCAGGATAATTACGTTGTTCTGACGTTTGATCTTGTTCTTGTTCTTGTTCTTGTTCTTGTTCTTGTTCTTGTTCTCCTCCTCCTTCTCCTCCTCCTCCTCCTCCTCCTCCCCCTCCCCCTCCCCCTCCCCCTCCCCTCCCCCTCCTCCTCCTCCTCCTCCTCCTTCTCCTCTAGACCTTAGGGGAAGTCGACTGCTGGTTCTTCAACCTGTAGTGCAATTGATTTTTACGTATGTGCCCGTTTTTCCTACTTCGTAGGGCCCCATGCTTTCTTCAGGCAGCCACGTTCAGAGTTCAAAGGTACTGTTTATGTCTTTATACTGACTAGAGTATTGTCAGGTTTTGGTATGAATTAATTTTGAATTTTGCCTTGGTGGCGGCCGAAGCCTACTCTTATATCGATTTAAGAACCACTTAAAGTGCGCAGCTTGCACTTGGAACCTTCGAGATTTTTTGCCCTTTCGAGAAAGCCAAATGCTCGGTCACTCCTACTCTAAGATTAGGGATGCTTGGCTGAAAGACAGTAGAAAGAAGGAGCAGGGAGAAGCAGTACTTGTAGAAAGTCAGGAGCAAAGGAGAGAGGAGCCCACTGTCCGGGGGTTGGCCAGGTTAGAGCGAGAAAGTGGAGATGAAAGCAGACAAGGGGGTGAAAAGAACGTTTTAGAGGGAAAAAATGTTTCCGTTGCTGTCTGGTTGCGAACCAGAAACCAATTTAATGTGAAGCGAACGCGTACTTCTAGACCACGAGAGACCGTATGTTTGGTCCTGATTGTTCTGGGGTGGGGGTTTTAAAAAATGATCTTCCAGGGATCTTTTTTAAACCGAATCACAATACACACATGTACATGATATTGTATTTCTATGTTCTATGAAAGCCCGCCCCTTAAATAACCTATTTTTGTTGATATGGGCGTTAAACCCATACCATTTATTTTTTTGTTCCATGAAATTATCCCAGGTAGAAATGTGTGTGCCGGTGTGTTTTTATTTGTTTGGTTTCTTTTTGTTCCTGTTTCTATTCTCTTTTTTTCTGTCTCCATTTTTACACTGCTGATACACACACGTACATGTTTGCTTCATAAAACGACGTCCATCATAAATCCGTGTGCGTGTTTGTTTGTTTTGTGCTTTGGTGATTTTCCCCCATTGTATTTGTACTTTATTGATACACACACGTACATGTATGTTGAATAAAATAACACCAATTATGAATTTATGTGATTGTCTGCGTGTGTGTGTGTATTTGTGTGTATGTGTTTGTGTGTGATTGTATGTATGTTTGTATATGTGTGTGTGTGTGTGTGTGTGTGTGTGTGTGTGTGTGTGTGTGTGTGTGTGAGAGAGAGAGAGAGAGAGAGAGAGAGAGAGAGAGAGAGAGAGAGAGAGAGAGAGAGAGAGAGAGAGAGAGGGAGGAGGGGCTATAACGTGTGTGCGTGTGTGTGTGTTTGTGTGTGTGTGTGTTTGTGTGTGTGTGTGTGTGATCATGTGAGCAAGAGTATGATCGTGTAGGAGTATGATAAACCAATGATCTAGAAACAATATCAAAATGGAAAACAAAGATGAAACGGAGAAATGCAATCGCAACATCTAAACTGAAAATGATGACATCCACCTGAAGAGGACAATGCAAAGAGAGAAAAACAAAAGTTCAAACTTTAAGAACATTCCGGAGACTGTTTTCAAACTTGCTAATGAGCTGACAGCATTTTAAAAGAAATTTTTCTTTAAAATTCTCCCTGCGACAGCTCTTTATTGCTTTACGCTGTGATCAACTTCTGTGTTCCTTGTTCCTCCTTAATATCCCTATGAACAGATGGGCGGGAGATTTGACTGAGCTCTAGTTACACTTACTGAAAATCGAGACGAATTGTAACATGTTTGGTCTAATTGTATTCGATACCGTAGGCGATTACACCAAGTTCAACTGTAACAAAGAAATATAGTAAAATACTTGTCGCTGTTCCCCGGTCGCTGTTCCCCGGTCGCTGTTCCCCGGTAAAATGACGTCAGCAGTCGCTGTTCCCCGGCGCAGCCACTTGTTTGACAGGGTAATCAAAGTGAGATGGGACCAGATAGGGCCTGGAGATATCACACTCACACAAGTCACAAGAATCTTACTGATACTGGAGGCGGCAACTCTGAGTTGTGAATGAAAACAAATCCTGAATTCATGTTGTATGCATATTCAACCGCTAAAATAATCGGGAAAGTATTTAATTAAATATTTATTCTAACTACCTTAAATTTAACTTTAGATTTGAACACCACACGAACACAAAGGAAAGAAGCAGAGATGTCAGTACTACAATGGCATGTTATACCAGACAGTCGAAACACTTTGGTAGAGCATGCCAATTATTAATTTTTTATTTCACATTTGGCTGTTTTTTGTCTAGCTTTTCGCGGCCAGGAGCCGGTGTCATAATCGAGGTCACGATCTTTGATCAAAGAAACGTAGCCGCTCTGGAACATTTTGGAGCTGGTTGGCAAGTCGACACTCACGGTACCAGACAGTTCCTGACTACTGTGATTCGGCTGTGGGACATAGTGAACGTAAAGCAGCCGTACAAGAACATCAGGCTGAGGAATGCAGACTGTCGAGCCCTCTCGTCATGTTCTGACGAAAACTTCAAACAGACACAAGTCGTCTGGCAGTGGCTCTGTGAGTGGGAGAGGATGGGGTTGAAGCCAAGACAAGGCACACTGTCATCTGAAACTATGACAGCGTTACATCATACTCTGGCCGCATTTCTCCAGCTATGCCAATATTTGTTGGAGAAGAAAAACTTCCACTACGTCTTGCTGGGAAAATTTCAAACCGACAACCTGGAATTTCGGTTTAGCCAGTACCGGCAGATGAGTGGAAGTAACTACCTTGTGTCAGTACAGCAGCTGCTTGAGGGCTTAAGGAAAATACAAGATTGACTTTGTGAGGAAATGGTTGAGACAAACATGCCCGGTAAGGGGAAAAATAAGACGTTAGGAGGTTATCAGGCTATGAAAATTAAATTAAATAGTTGTAAGAGAGGCCGAAGAAGCTAAAAATGCCTACAACTCAAAATCCATACTTTGAGGTAATGTTTGAGCCGAATCGGAACTTTTGGGGGTATAGCCCCCCCCTTAAAATAACTCATAGTCCCAACAACTAGAAAGGGAGAACAATGTCAGATGGAACTTTGTACTCCTGAGGGAGCGCATTGTCTTTGACCGCTGGGTGCTTCGAATTGAGAAATGTCTGGAGCTTCAAGGTTCCTACGTTGAATAGGTATTTAAATAAGCTTTCTGTTGATACCAAAAACATGTACAAGATGATTTATAATCATATGAGAGGACAGCATGACGGGGAAACTTTATTCTCAGAAGGACCTCGTATCTTTCACTATCTGTGGACTTCCGGTGATTACACCCCCCGGGGCAGTGCCACTGACTGAAGTGTCCCCGGGGCAGTGCCACTGACTGAAGTGTCCCCGGGGCAGTGCCACTGACTGAACTATCTTTAGGCCATTCCCAAAGGGGGACATTTCTCGTTCATGCACAGTAGAATTGTAAATGGGCTGATTTATCAATTTCACGCTCATAACTGTGCCTGATCTACAACAGGGAACAACTGCTTTTTCTTTCCTAATCCTTATTAACGCACGATATGGCATGGCGTGGCAAACTGGCATGAAGCATTTCGCCAACTTCATTACAAGAGAACGATGTCAATGATGTGATATCTATATCTTGAGCTGAAGCTATCACCTGTAGGGTATGCCTTGAACAGATGCCTAGAATGCACGGTACAGTAGACATTTTTACATTGAAAACAAAATAACAGACGTGAAAAAAACCTGCAATAAAGGAACAGATCTACTGGCTTCTAAAGGAGGAACAGATCTACTGGCTTCTAAATGAACGGACCGCCATTAAAAAAAAAAGAAGTACAAGCTGGTATAAGGAAAAGGAAAGAAGAAAAAGCTACAGAGCTAGATGTTATTCCAGTTGAAGGGATTGTCACTTTACAATGAATTAGTAGGCCTATTGAACTGACAACAAGGCTCTTGAATTTAATCTATGACAGTGGTGAGATTCCAGAAGATATGATCTAGTCAGTTTTTATCCTTATATGAGTTTTGCCTAAACCACAACACGGGGAAAATTCAAAATTCTTATCAAACTGAAAAAGAAAAATGTTCAATGTGTCCCGTGCGCTCATGTGACCTTATGCAGTTACGAGCGCCGTAAAAAAACAACTAACCAATGCATATACATGTACTGTATTAATGCATGTGTTATGCTTCAAGAATGTTGTATTTTGAAGCTCCCATGCCATGATGCCTCGTGCTTGTGGATTTGTTGGTGATCGGCTATATGAGGCGTCCAGAAAATGAGCTTTGTCAAGGTTGCCTAAAATGTTACAAGCATGCAACAAGGGCATACATTATTATGGTTTGGAAATGTTTATGACCATACATCAATTCTATATATACAGACTGACTCTGAGAAAGGGTGGCAAAGTTTGCGATTTAAAAAAAAATAATTTATTTATTTTTGGAGCAGTGCCTGAAGAAAGTTTTTGGCTGCTTTCATAAGAATTTTCAGATATAAAAGTATAAATGTTTCCTTTTTGAAAACAAATATTTTGTTCCATAACGTTTGAAACATTATGGTTGTTTCGTAACCTTTTTTCTCTCAAAGAGATGTTTTGGCAATTGTACGAACAAACAATTTTATAAAGAGGACATGATGCTTTCCCAACCTATTTTTAATATTCGTCTATTATTGTTCCTATTTTGACGGGCGCTTGTACATGTGGTATGTTTTCCTGCCCTAACTTTATTGAAGTTTCCAGAGAAACGAAACAGTAAACAAGCTCCTGCCTCAGCTCCATGTAACAAAAGTATACACAACAAAGATGTACTGAGTATATGTTCAAGCTGGCTACTTCAGAAGTACATCAAAAACATGTTATCTGACATTGTTGGCCTTTTTAGGCACTATAAGACCATGAGGTAAAAAAACAAATGTTCTTTCATAAGATTATTCGGAGACGTAATCAAGAATTCTAAAATCTGATGCCAATATCACCAAAAGTTCAAGACTTCAAGGGAATATTCAACACACACAATGACGTAGAGTATGTATATAGTATACTCTCTAGTGGATCACTACCGTGCAGTGGTTAGAGAGCTTGTGTGCCTCTGTGACCCCAAGAGCTATGGTGGCTGGAGCTAATGCTCCTGGTAGGACCACCCATGCCAGACAGGTCGACGGGTAGAGGTCAGGTAGAGGTCAGGTAGAAGTCAGGTAGGGGTCAGGTAGAGGTCAGGTAGAGGTCAGACAAAGGACCTTTCTGTATAACCTCCTGGGTCAGACATAGCGTGATCCCCCGGCCCTCCAGGTTTCGGAGGTTCAGCTCAGGGCTAGCGACCCAGACTGGTAAAAAAGCATATGTTACGGAAACAGCAACAAAGAGAAACCATATTTCTGTGTGTGATGGACCTTCAGAGTCGCTTGTGACTCGTATGAATGCTGGCAATGAAAGCCGCCAGGAAGCTGTTTGTAGGAAGATGGAGGACCTGAACACCGCAAAGACAAAAGTTATCATAGGACAGTGGAATGTAAGGACAATGTACGAAGCTGGTAAGTTGGCTCAAGTAACGGCAGAGATGAGGAGATATGGATTGCACGTTCTGGGCATAAGTGAAAGTCAGTGGACAGGATCCGGCAGGCTGAGAACAGCAACTGGAGAAACCCTGATCTATTCCGGCAGAGAAGACAACCGACATAGGGAAGGTGGAGCTGTCATCCTAATAAGGGACTTGAGAAATGCCTCATGGAGTGGAAACCGATCAACAGCAGAATGATGACACTGAGACTGAGGGGAAAGCACACCAACACAAGCATCATCTAATGTTACGCTCCTTCTAACGACAGTGAAGATGAAAGCAAGGACTATTTTTATGAATATCTGCAGAGGGAATTGACAGGTATACCTCGTCATGACCTTATCGTTGTAATGGGTGATCTGAATGTTAAAGTAGGAGAGGACAACACCAACTATGAGAGAACGATGGGACAGCATGGTATGGGTACAAGAAATGAGAACGGGGAAAGACTAGTGGACTTCTGCGCTTTGAACAACTTTGTGATAGGCGGAACCCTCTTCCCACACCGCACAATCCACAAACTGACCTGGAATTCTCCAAATGGCCGGGACAAGAACCAGATTGACCACCTTATGATAGGAGGAATGCGGAGACTTTCCCTACAGGATGTGAAAGTCAGAAGAGGAGCAGATGTCGGCAGTGATCACCATCTAGTGACGGCAAGGATACAATTCAAGCTGAAGAAAACATTCACCAGGGAGGCGACAAGGACACAATTTAATGTTCACAAGCTCAGTGATGGCAATGTGAGATCTGCCTTCCGACTAGAACTTAAGAACCGATTTCAAGCTCTCCAAGACCTGGAACAAACCACCCCACTACAGATGAAGTAAATACCCAATGGAAGCTTATTGTTGAGGCCTATACAGAGAGCAGTAAGACATGTCTTGGTGTCAAGAAACAGAATGCAAGCAATGCATGGATACAGCAAGGAACATGAAATATTATTGAAGAACGGAGAGAAATCAGGAAAAGACAGCTTGCAGCTAAGTCGATACGGCAACAAGAAAAGTACGCAGAGGATTACAAGGAAGCTTGCCAGAAAGTTAAAAGACTGGTTAGGAAGGACAAAAGAGAAGCCATGGAAAATTTGGCAACTGAGACAGAGGAGGCAGCTGCTAAAGGTGAACGAGGCAACGTATACAAGATGACAAGAATAATATGTGGCAAGTACCACGGTGGAAGGAGTGGACTAATCAAAGACAAGACTGGCAAGCTGCTGACAATCGAGAAGGAACAGGAAGCACGCTGGACAGAACACTTCAGGGAAGTCCTAAACCAACCTCCACCTGAGGACACCCCAGACATACCGGAAGCTACCTTGGATCTGGATATCATCACAGAGACACGAGGTTGTAAAAGCTGTTAAGAGCCTGAAAGAAGGAAAATCTTCAGGAATGGACAACCTGAATGCTGAATTGTTTAAAGTAGACCCAGAACTGACTGTCACTATTCAAAACCATACAGGAGGGAGAGCAGATTCCCGAGGACTGGAGAACTGGGGTCATTGTTAAAGTACCAAAGAAAGGAGCTCTTGGGGACCTCAACAACTAGAGAGGTATCACGTTGCTATCAGTGCCCAGCAAGATCCTGGCCAAGATTATTATTAATCGGATGTCGGATGCCGTGGACAGATGCTTAAGAAAAGAACAGGCAGGATTCCGCAAAGAAAGAAGATGCACAGATAAGATATGTGCCCTCCGCAACATAACAGACCAGTGCACGGAAAGGCAGAGACAACTTTATGTCAACGTCGTTGATTTTGAAAAGGTGTGCGACGGTGTGCATAGAGAAAGTCTTTGGTGCATTCTACGATCTTATGGAATCCCTGGCAAGATAGTTGAGGTCATCAAGAGCTTCTACCAAAGATTCAAGCACGTCGTTGGGAACAGGACTACTGCTTTTGAGGTAAAGACAGGAGTTCGACAAGGATGCTACATGTCAGCAATTCTGTTCAACCTTGCCATTGACTGGGTCATGAGGAAAACAACAGAAGATACATCAAGAGGCATAAGGTGGACCCTTTTCTCCACCCTCGAGGATCTTGATCTTGTCGACGACCTTGCACAACTCTCCCATACCAACCAGCACAAGCAGGAAAAAACAAACCGACTCCACAAATACGGACACCCGATTGGGTGAAGAAAAAGCCAGAAGAAGACAGACGTGATGACACTGAATGTAGGCTCCCCAACGCTGATTAGGGAGAACAACGCACACCCGCCTATAACAGAGAAGTTTACCCACCTAGGCAGCATGATCAAAACTGACGGCGGCACGAAGGAAGACATCATGAACAGACTCGGCAAGGCAAGATCTGTACACAGAAGCATGGTCAACATCTGGAAGTCAGGACAGTTTAGTATACAGACTACGTTAAAGCTGTATAACAGTTGTGTACTATCCACACTCCTATAGGGATCTGAATGCTGAAGGAAGACTGGTCATGATCGTGCCAAGCTATCTTCTTTTCATACAACCAGCTTACGCCAAATACTCCGAATCTTCTGACCCGACAAGATTTCCAACGCAGATCTTTTACGGAAATGGAGGCAAGAGGATATAACCACTATAATAAAAAGGAGAAGATGGAAATGGATTGGGCATGTTCTGAGAAGAGAACCAGACTCTATTGTAAAGACTGCCCTCCACTGGACACCTGAAGGACATCGCTAGAGGGGCTGACCCAAAGTGACCTGGAGACGTAAAGTGGAGTCTGAAATGAAGTCCTGGAATCATTCGTGGGGGACGTTGACCAAGCTGGCTCAAAACAAAGTTAGTAAGTTAGTAAGTAAGTAAGTAAGTAAGTAAGTAAGTAAGTAAGTAAGTAAGTAAGTAAGTAAGCAAGTAAGTAAGTAAGTAAGTTAGTAAGTAAGTAAGTAAGTAAGTAAGTAAGTAAGTAAGTAAGTTAGTAAGTAAGTAAGTAAGTAAGTTAGTTAGTAAGTAAGTTAGTAAGTTAGTAAGTAAGTAAGTAAGTAAGTAAGTAAGTAAGTAAGTATATTGTATGTAATTGTGTATGTGTATGTGTATGCGTGTTTGTGTGTGTGTGTGTGTGTGTGTGTGTGTGTGTGTGTGTGTGTGTGTGAGAGAGAGAGAGAGAGAGAGAGAGAGAGAGAGAGAGAGAGAGAGTGCGTGCGTGCGTGTGTGTGTGTGTGTGAGTGTGTGAGTGTGTGCGTGTGTCCGTGCCTGTGTGTGTGTTCATGTGTGTATACATGAGTGTAGGCGTGAGTGTGTCTACTAGTATGCTGTGTGTATGTGAGTGTTTCTGTTTATGTGTGTAAGAGCTCGTGTGCAAGAGCATGTGTGCATGAATGCGCACGCCTGCGCGCGCGCGCGCGCGCGTGTGTGTGTGTGTGTGTGTGTGTGTGTGTGTGTGTGTGTGTGTGTGTGTGCGCATGTGTGTTTGTTTGTGTGTGTGTGTTTGTGTGTGTGTGTGTGTGTGTGTGTGTGTGTGTGTGTGTGTGTGTGTGTGTGTGTGTAAGTTTGTGTATATAGGTGTGTTTACGTTTGTATGTGTGTATGAGTGTGTCTGTGTATGTGCGTGTGTTTCATTTATGAATTGTATTATCCTTTTCCACAGGTCATCAGGCGTGATCACTGCTTTCGTGACGATGGAGCGTTGTCTGTGTATCATAAAACCCCTGCATGTACACAGAATACTCACCCCGAAAAGGACAACCATTTGCCTTGCTGCTACATCCTTCTTTTTGTTACTGTCCTTATTCCCAGCTCTTACCTACACCTACCTCGATCCTATCTTCGATCCCATGAAAAACAAGACGATGCTCAGAATCGTCTACAACAACAAAGAATATGCCATCGAACAGTTTGTTTTGGTAACAGGTGCCATTGTGTCAGGAGGCTCTTTCCTCTGCGTCTACGTGTTCTCAATCATCCTGATTCACGCACTTATTCAGCGCCGCCGGAAGTGGAAGTGTTCCAGAAATAGCGGCACGTCACAAACGAGCGCCGTCCGACCACAAGGAAACACGTCGACACAGAACAAGGACATTCAAGTAGCCAAAATGATATTGCTCATCGCTGCAGTGTTCCTCATTAGCTTCGCGCCCACTGGCGCCATGTTTTTGGCCATGGAACTAGAACAGGAGTGTTACCCGAGTAGAGCTTATCAGAACTTGCATAATGTCTGTCTGTCTTTTACGCAGGTCTTGCACGGTGTCAACAGCTCAATAAACATTCTTCTCTACATCAAAATGAGTTCAAAATACAGGCGTACCATCAAGGCTTTGTTTCTTTCCCTGAATCAAACGGAGCCCAGCGTTGATTAAAGTGTAACTTTTCTAGACCATAATATGTGAGGCATCGTGGTGAAACCAGGCTCTCGTCAAAATAATGAAATCAAAGAAATTGACATTTTTTTGTACCGTTGGACCTCCAGGAGTCGTGGTCAAGGGCGGACTGTAAAGGTTGATGTCTCAAATCCAGCAAATTCAATGGTGTCAGCAGCGAACGCGAATTTCTCGGGGTTGAGGATGATGATATTTTCTCCCGCAGACATCTAGCCACTTTGCAGTTTGGAAGAATGCATCTTTATTGGTGTCGGACCTAAGCAGAGCATCGTCTACGCATTTGATTTTTTTTTTATAGTAGAGGGTTTTACGGCGCTCGCAACTGCTTAAGGTCATATGAGCGCCAAGGGGTGGGTGTCAACAGAGAAGTCTTTACAGGGAATCTGTCTTAGACTGCTCACCTCTCTAGCTTCAACGGCACAAGGTCTGCTTCGACTATCAAGGCACCCCGGAATTAGCAGGTCACAAGAGAGTGACAAACATACAAAAGAAGTAAAGGAAAAATGACAATAGTAAGGATCAGGAAAGAAAAAGCAGCAGTTCCTTGTTGTAGATCAGACGCAGTTATGAGCGTGACATGGGTCAGCTCATTTACAATTCTACTATGCTTGAACGAGAAATGTCCCCCTTTGGGAACGGCCTAAAGACACTACAGTCGGCGGCACTGCCCCGGGGGGTGCATCTGATTTTGTTGGTGATTTCTGACACGATCTCGTCATAATGTCTGGTGTAGCCATCGCAGTACGCGAGGTAACCTTGGGGGCAACTTTATATCTGTACCTACCCAATGGGCTTATGAAGGTGGTCAGGTGCACATCTTTCTCATGTCGCTTGACACTGTGATACCCACTCCAAGCGTGGAGGACTGTCTTCTTCGTACTGTGGGATACTGAGCTTGCCTGTAGGAGCGGCGAGGCTGTGTGCTGCCTTTACTTTCTGGAGGGTTTGTTCACTGCCAGGAAGTCGACGGTTCAGCGAGGCTTACCATTTTTCTTGGGGCAGACGACCATTCTGTGACAGCATGTGACAGGTTCTCTAATAGGTACTAGCTCCATCACTCCAAGCCTGGCGTCTTGGTCTAAGCCTGCCTTTACTTTATCCACCCAGTGCAAGGGAACCGGGAGTGGGGCGTGGTAGGCCACTGGCTTGTCTGCATGGTCTATCATCAGGCGGAGTGTAGGGCCATGCATCATGGGTAGCTGTTGATGTGTGCATGTGTGGAATGTGGGAGAAGTATATAGTTCCTTCAAGTACTTCTCCAGTCTGCCT
>NW_004798441.1:72209-76251 GCF_000002075.1 Aplysia californica
AACTGCTGCTTTTTCTTTCGTAATTCTTACTATCGTCATTTTCCTCTACTTCTTTTGTATGCTTGTCACACTCTTGTGAACTGCTATTTCCGGGGTGCCTTGATAGTCGAAGCAGACTTTGTGCTGTTGAGGCTAGAGAGGTGAACAGAATAAATCTGATTCCCTGTAAGGACTTCTCTGTTGACATCCTCTCCTTGTCGCTCATATGACCTTAAGCAGTTGCGAGCGTCGTAAAACTTCTACTAAAACTAAACAGATTATAAAAAAGAGAAATAGATGAGACCAACTGCCATGTTTTACCTCATTAGCCACGTTTTCACATTATGTAAAAAACCATCTTTAATAATGTCGTTACAGCACCCCCAGGTCTGTCTCTTTAAAAAGAAACAAATCTCTGGTCAATCAGCCTAAACAGTGTTTGAAACAATGTTGTATTTGTTGTAGTTTCACGTTTACCGTGGGAATTGTAACACGTTTATCGTGGGAATTGTAACAAGTTTACCATGGGAATTGTAACACGTTTACCATGGGAATTGTAACACGTTTACCATGGGAATTGTAATACGTTTACCGTGAGAATTGTAATACGTTTACCATGGGAATTGTAATACGTTTACCATGGGAATTGTAACACGTTTACCATGGAAATTGTAATACGTTTACCGTGAGAATTGTAATTCGTTTACCATGGGAATTGTAACAAGTTTACCGTGGGAATTGTAATACGTTTATCATGGGAATTGTAATACGTTTATCATGGGAATTGTAATAGTTTATCATACGAATTGTAATACGTTTACCATGGGAATTGTAATACGTTTACCATGGGAATTGTAATACGTTTACCATGGGAATTGCAATAGTAGGTGAAGATATTTTTAGGCTCCTGCTGGCACAATCTAGATGGTTAAATAGGCGGGCTGCGGTGACCTTTTGCCAGGGTCAACTTATACTGATTGCATCAGCGGCTCCTTGGGCTAAAATGTGAGCGTGAACAATTACGTTATAACAGGTTCATAGCAGTCAATGGCATAGTAAATGGCACGGTAGGATCTTTGGGTTGGTGAAGGAGGACCTTATGCTTTTGTTTTCATTCTTTTTTCTTGTCGCTTTGATTTCTAGAACTGTATGTAAATCAGACAGTTTGTTAGCTGAACATCAATTTCTTTATCCTGCATTGGAACTAAACACTCAATTAATAACTTTCACTATTCCATTAAAAAACCATTCAAAGGCACAACTCATAGGATTGTGACTAAGCTAAAGTATATTATGTCACGATCACCTCCCTCAGGTTCACGGTCACGGAGTCACTTAACATAGTGGCAAGACAATGGACCAATCACAATTCACTTGAGCACTCTGCTGGATTGCTCCGGGGATCACGTGATTTTGGCTCAGAATAGTGCAGAGACCGTAAATACCGTTTTCATAATCATTGGAATAGTGTCCAATCTATAGCGTTTATTTTTAGACTGCCTACTGTGGGCGATGTATCGCGGGTGCACATTTGAGATGTGCCGTCTTATTAATAATATTAATGTACCTCCAAACTCGCTACGAGTGTCGTCATCGCTTGGGTTATACCAAAGAGCGATTAATAGGTCAGATTGCCACTGTTGAATGTCCTATTGTGTTTAGCTAAAGCGTGTGGACTTTGGCACGGTATAGTATATGTTTTACGGCGCTTTTGACGGCGCCAGCGAGGACCTCGTTTTGATACATGTATAATATTTGGCTAGTGTTTCTTTTTGGCTTCTTTTATTTCATGTTTGTGGGTACTTAACAACTTTACGTAATAAATCATTAAAACATTTTGGGCGGCACTGCACGACAGTGCTCTATGGACGAACCGCCCCTGGCTGATTGGGCAATATATATATATATATATCAGGGGCGGCTCGTGGGTCTTAAAAGTGGGCGTGCACAATTAGATTAAAGCAGATTGAAGATAGTCAAGAGCATGATAAATGAGATGTTTTCTGCATCCTACCTGTTTTGAGAAAATCTATTTGAAGAAGAATTCTTCTTTTCGTTCTTTTGCCGCAGAAAAAGTGTCCATTATTCTGTTGACGAAGTTGGTGTCCATTATTCTGTTGACGAAGTTGGGCATGCTGTCAGTGATGTCCTTGTGGATCGACATAAACGTCAGTGAGATTTCTGGTATTTTGCATACTTCTCTAAATGTTGTGTCGAGTTTGTAGTCCTTCAGAGTTGAATAAAGGCCCTGGATTGTACGACCTTGAACAGACTTCAATGTTTCATTGTAATGCAAATACTTATAATTCTGTTTGTAACTTGATTTTGTGCAAAACAGTAATATTTCTGTAAACGATCCTAAAAGAACTGTAGGAAACGACTTTTGGTAGTCCTGGAATTTGGAGGAATCGAAGATTGATAGTGCGTTGAATTTATTTTGCTTCAAGAACTACAATGTCGCAAGTCTGCTTTGCAGCAATTTCGTTGATGTTGTAGTGTCTGCGTCTCTTGGAAGCGTTTTTTCTGTGGTCTGTTTTGTTGATAGAACACGTATACTGTTTCTAATTTCATCGACGGCTACTTTAACGTGTCTAGAGCTTGTTAGGCTGCTATGGGCGTTGTACTTCTGTGTTAGAGGGTCCCATAGACACAGCGTCAACGTAAGTGAAAACTTTGTTGAAAAGCTCAAAAAGAAGAGAAATGTTTCGCTCTTTAATACTTTCAGGACACCATGGTGGATGGAATTATCGTCCCCCCAGCTCTGACTGAATTTCTGCAAGACAAAGCTGGATCTCTCCTTTCCAAATTATGAAGACTGTGCTGATTAGTCAGGACTGTAAATTCCACTTCGTTTCCGACGGCCATGGAATATTCCGGCGACAAACGCGTCTGAGAACGCCGATGCCTTTTGCTGAGTGGGCAAAAAATGTCGAGGAGCCTGCATAGCGTTAGCGAAAAATGCCTCTGTTCCCCGACAAATCACCCTTTTCATGACCGCGAAGGGCGAGTTGGTGAGTTTCAGAGAACAAAATACACTCGATGACCTTACACAATATGTGCCTGTTCTTTCTCACTAGTCCGTTATTGTGAGACGTTGCAATGCGATGACCAACGACTAGCCGCGCTGCTATGTCTACTTGTCCAAAAGTATGATACTTAACGGCATTGTTTACGTGCGCTCTTGATGCTTTGTTTAACATCGACAAGATCAGGCTTAGACTATTACTTGGGGTCCTCAGTTCCAAAAAGTAGACAGGAGAAACAATAGGGCTGCAATGAGTATTTGCTGACTGTAAGCCACTCCACTTTTTGTTGGTTGTATTATTTTGATATCTTTGGGTCGGTGAGGACCTAATTCTTTCAATTCTCTTCTTGTTACTTTGTTTGGTGAACTGATTTGATTTGCATTCAACTTCGGTCATCCTGCATTGGAATACACCCTCGGGTTATAAAACTTTCACCACTAGGCCTGCACCATTCCAACTTGTAACACAGTGACCTAATTACGTCATGTTGACCTCGTTCAAGTTCAGGGTCACAGAGGTGGGGCGAGAGATATAAATGACAAGACAATGGACCAATCGCACATCACTATGAGCACTGCGGTGGATTGCTCCAAAGCTGTCGTGAACTGGTCGGAGATTGCGTTATTTTTAGACTGCCTCTATGGGCTTTGTTCGACTGGTACACATCGAGATTGTGCCACCTTATTAATATTTATGAACTAAGAAACTCGGTCAAAACGTCACCGTTGTTTGGGTCGGCCCATAGAGCATTTTCCGAGATAGATTACACCACTGAACATGCTATTTTCTTTTACTTGAGTGAAGCACGAGAACTTGATATGTATAGTAGATGTTGTAAAGTTGTTGTGCATGTTGTAATGAACGAATAAACTCTGGCGAGGAACTTGTACGGACAATTGATTGGATGGTGGAAGGTAAAGGTTCTTTTATTGTCTCTTTGTGGGTGTTGGGCGCATTACAATTTTTGGGCGGCAGTGCACGACCGTGCTCTATGGACGAGCCGCCCCTGATATACATACATATTTATATATATATTA
>NW_004798441.1:77427-85432 GCF_000002075.1 Aplysia californica
GGGGGGGGTACACATAGAACTGTACAAATAAACACCTTAACATACGGAACTGCAGTAATCTCGACAAGCTAATGGTTTGGGTTTAGGGTTTTGTCATTACTGTTAATACGCACATGTAGTACGCAGTTATGTCGCTACAATATTACTAACATTTTACTTCCTCTAGGTGTAGCTTCCAGGCAAAGCTGTATCATGCACGCTGCCTTAAGACCGTCAGTATAGACTCAACATGTATGTGTAGCTTCCAGGCAAAGCTGTATCATGCACGCTGCCTTAAGACCGTCAGTATAGACTCAACATGTATGTGTGTAAACCAGGCAAAGCTGTATCATGCACACTGTCTTAAGACCATCAGTATAGACTCAACATGTATGTGTATAAACCAGGCAAAGCTGTATCATACACGCCAAGAGGACAGTGTGAGTAGTGTAGATTCCACACGCCGCTCACACAAGAACCAAGCCGTGTATTCACAAACTGAGTTTGTCACACAACGATATTTTGAGACAACTGAGGACTCGAGATTCTTTTTCTTTCTTCTTTTTCTTTTTGTTTTGTTTTGTTAGTGTACCCAGGTGTTTTACGCCC
Source organism: Aplysia californica (assembly GCF_000002075.1). Taxonomy (NCBI): domain Eukaryota; kingdom Metazoa; phylum Mollusca; class Gastropoda; order Aplysiida; family Aplysiidae; genus Aplysia; species Aplysia californica. The sequence continues at coordinate 78,016 of NW_004798441.1, forward strand.
AGATCGACACTATTTAGAGAATTTTAGAGACGAGCTTTGAGTTCTTTGACCTCGTCTGTCAGAGCCTACCCAGGCTGAGATGGGTACAACATCTCAGCAGACACACCGAGAAACTCGAGGAAAAGTCTTCCCACTCAGTAATCGAAGTCGGGTCTCCTGGGTACGGCAACGAAGCATCTAACCACTACTCGTGTGGGTGGTTGACGGGTGTTCTGTCGTGGTGTGCTCCTTCTTTCCTATGAAACATCTATCGTCCTTATTTCTCCTTCTTCTTTTCTTTACTTGTTACTCTTAAGTGGTCGCTTTTTATCACAAGGGGCTATCCTGTTAAATGCTGTTTTGAGAAAATCAAAAGTAAAGTTTTGCCCCTTGTTCAGTTTCTTTAAAAGACAAGGAGAGTTTTCTCTATAACCAAACAAATATACACACCAATGAAACCAAACTTCTCCTATAGGTAGGGCAATGCCCCCTTTAGGTATAGGTCAAAATTTCTAGAAACCCCCGAAATCTCGGTTAGCCCGCCTGTCCTTAAAAGCGACCGTTTAATAGTGCTGGGCGGCAAGGTTCTCGACTACTGAAAGCTAGGAATCGTAGGAATCGACTCCGAACCCAATGACTTACTTCATAATGATGTGATTTCTTCCGGTGGTTACCTAGTTGGCTAAGGTATGTGGTGTACGTTAAACCTCTCACACATCCACCAGACAGCGCCACTGACTCAAGTGTCTTTAGGCCTTTCCCAAAGGGGGATATTAACATGCTCTCATGCGCAGCAGAATTGTAAATGGGCTGATTTATCAATGTCATTCTCATACTGTGCCGAAACAACATTGGGGGAACTGCTACTTTTTCTGTCCTCATCCTTACTATCGTCATTTTCCCTCTACTTCTTTTGTATATTGTCACTCTCTTGTGAACTGCTAGTTCTGGGATGCCTTGATAGTCGAAGCAGACTTTGTGCTGTTGAGGCTAGAGAGGTGAGCAGAGTAAGCCTGATTCCCCGTTTGCACTTCTCTGTTGACATCCACCCCTCGGCGCTCATATGACCTTAAGCAGTTGCGAGCGCTGTAAAACCTTACTAAAACTTTTTAAAAACCTAAACCTGTTGTGGTGTATTTGGTTGTTTTTGGTAGTGGCAGGGGGTTAGGCCTAGCCTATTGTATTGTTTGGCTGAAAGTGTGAGAGTGAGCAAAGTGTGAGTCTGTGTTCAGTTGTATTGTTTGCAAGTGGATAAAAGCCTGAGTTACTACTGGTGGGATTTTGAGAGGAGAGAGTTGTATCAAGGCAGAGGAGGCCTGCTGAAAGTATAGGTTGTGAAAAAGGCTAGTTAGAGCCTCAGTTCAGTTGTGCGTGAAGTGTGAGATTCCAATCCAACGCATCGGGGCCCCAAAGCTGCGGAAAGAATCACAACACAGAGCAGAGGAACAGGTTTGGCTAATTCCTGTTATAGTAGCATGTGACAGAAGGTTAGTAGTGTAAAATCTTTGTTTTATGTTCCAAGTAACAACACCTGTCACTAGAGGAGCTGACTACTACACCAAAGACGCCGAAGAGCTGGGATTGTCCATCTGATAGCGAGACAAGATCTGTCTCACAGCGGCTCTCCTCACCTTGCCGGTCTCTAGCCAGACTCTGAGCGTTGCCAGACAAACCTGGGACCTGGTGACGTCATCGGGGCCTCTTGCAGATCTAGAGATCCCTCTATAGCCGGACTTACATTGTCTTGATGAGCTGGACACATTTCCTTGTGGCAGGTCTTTGGATCTAAGCCTGAAACCTGCAGAAATTGCTTTGTTCGGGTCCGGTCTCGCCTGCCACTCCTCCAGTTTCTGAATCAATGCGGGCAGCGTGTAGAGGATTGGGTTGAGGGCGGAGTTGAGAGGCAGGATGAAGATGGTCGCGACCACGTTCACTTCCCCTGGGATTGGAACTCCAACCTTGGACAGGAGACCCATGACTCCGATCGGAAACCAGCACAGGAAGTCAGTTATCACAACGAGGGCTAGTTTTCGTGCAATGGCTGTGTCCTGGTTTCTTGATGAGAGAAAAAAAAAATCAACAGACAGAATGATAGACAGGTAGTGTATTGACATTGTCCAAAGAACGTGGACGAACAAACTCTGAGTTCTGTATAAACAAACAAACAAACCCCCCCCCCCCCACACACACAAACACAAACACAAACACACTGATGATTACTGCATTTGTAGCATATTATTTCCCATCGCTACAGCAAGCTCTCTGCGCTTTACAACTATCATTTCTCTAGCAGAACTTGGACACCCAAGAAACATTCTTAGCGCTCATGTGACCTTATGCAGTTGCGAGCGCCGTAAAACCCTCTACTATAAAAAAAAAAAGAAACATTCTTGGCTTCTCGGGAAGCACACAGTGCAAGCAAAGGATTACACGTTCTTAAACATGAACAAACTGACCAAATCTTTCGCTGTCTACAGCAATGGGCACACCAAATCTTTCGCTGTCTACAGCAATGGGCACCAATTCCCACCCGGGGAGAAGTGAGCAAAATATATGTCAAGTGCCTTTCCTAAGGGTCTGATGTTGATGGGCCACTGATTGCCTTCAAACCCACGACCCTCTGGTCGCAAGCCCAATAGCCTAACCACTGGACCACCGACGGCACTTGTGGTACATAGACGTGAGCTGAGGGGGGCAAAGAAATCCCCCCACACTAACACAGTGGTACTGTCGCCACCTGCTTGATTAGAAAAATTGTGTGGGTTGAATCCCTTTAGATCACCAAAGGGGCGGGGCCTCCGAATTTAATGTTCATCTAAGAATTTATGGAAAGTATGTCACATGGCCTCACAAGGATTCCATCAGTGTATCTTTGTAGTGTTTTTATTTTGCCCACCATCATCATTATCATCATCATCATCATCATCATCATCATCATCATCATCATCATCATCATCATCATCATCATCATCAAGAAAACAACAGCAACAACAACAACTACAAATATTGAACAGTGATACAAAGAGCTGTAGCGAGAAAATCATCGAGAAGAAGAACGACAACAACAACAACAACAACAACCACAAACATAAATCTTCGATGAACACAGCTTTAGCAAAAATAACCATTACGACGACGACAACAATAATAACAACAACAGCAACAACAATAGCAATAACAACAACGACACCATCAACAACAACAACAACAACAACAACAACAACAACGACAACTACAACAATAACAACAACAACAACGACAACAACAACGACAACAACAACGACAACAACAGCAACAACAACAAGAGAAAAATAAAACAACCCAACCTCCTGCTTATCGGAGCGGCTGTCATCTTGAGACTGTTGGCCTTCACGGAGCGGTAGATGAGGACTTGCCCAACAGCGATAGCCACAAACAGGGCCAGGTTGAGGACGATGAAGACAGAGAAGGCGTAGTCTCTCCCCGGGAAGTCGGCGCGGGTGATGGGCAGGGGAACACACACGGCGGTCTGAGCGTAGAACCGCCAGTGGGACAAAGGAGGTAACAGAGGAACCCCAGCAAACAGGACACCGACAACCCACGTGACCAGCACCAGACATCGGGCTTTCTTTGGGGTCAGGTGGACATTGGCTAGCGGAAAAGCCAGGGCCAGGTACCGGTCTAGAGTGACCATACAGATAGTGAGGGCGGACACCTCGCTGGACACCGTGCTCAGAAACCCGGCCAGGGAACAGTAACTGGAGCTTTGCCAGGAGTCTGCCTCCCACAAGTAGCGGCCCTTGTAGACTTGGTCCGCAGCGCCGATGATAGCCAAGTAAATCCCCATGAGGAGATCGGAGGCGCTGAGGTTGATGACGAACGTGTTGTAGCCCAGTGTGGAAGGCTTGCGCTCTACACACAGCCGGTAAACCAGGACACAGCTGTTGCCCAAGATTGTCAGCGACGCCACGAGCCACAGAAAAACCCGGAAAAAGGGCGTCCGGAGGATGTCCTCACAGGAAGAAATTTCATCTTTTGGAGCTTGGCAGGTTCCCGTGGACAAGGACTTTGGCTTCATGACCGGACAACACAGTTTGTAGTTGTCACTGCTCAGTGAGGTAAGCTGAGACAGACCCAACAACATACCTTGCTGGAACACGGAAATAGAGTTCCCTCTCATGGTGAGCGTCCTCAGTTCTAGCAGTCCATCAAAGGCGCCAGTCTCCACCACCGTGAGGCCCATGTCGTCCAGCTGTAAGCTTCTCAGCCTGGCTAGGCCGGTGAAGGAGGATGATCTGATACGTACTTGGGCGTTGCCGGAAACATCGAGGATTTCAAGGTTTTTCAGAGATGTTATAGGCTGCAGGTCCGTCTCGGATAGTTCATTCCTGGCAAGAAAGAGTTGTCGAATTCCTGGACTTTTTTCAAAGGAGTCTGGGGCAAAATTTCTTAAAGCATTGTCGCTTAAATCTAAGTGGTATAGGTTCGTCATGCCCAGAAGACCAAGTTCCCGTACATTTGAGTTGTGAGCAAACAGGGCGATTATGTAATGGTTTTGTACAGTCAGTGAGTCGTTTGGTCGAGCAGTGTGAGAAACATCCAGTCGCCTCACGCGTACAAAGTCACCGATCGTGAACCCAGAGCGGCAGGTGATTTCTTCTCCCGAGCACACACAGCCGGGCGGACATGTGTCGTTTGTCCAACAGAACGTCTCGTCGTCGTGTAGCGGACAGTGGAACCAGCCGTCACAGACGTGGTCATCGTGGAGACACATGGACGTCTGGTGACACTTGTAGCGGCCCTCACAGAAGGACTGGCATGTCTCTGCCAGCTCGTCCTCTCCCTCCGGGCAATCTGTGTGGCCGTTACAGAGCATGTGGATGGGTATACAGTAGCCTTTGGGGCACTGGGCGTGTGTTGGCGGACACGGCTCGCCCTCGTCTAACGGCTCGATGGTCACTTTGCCGTAGCCGTCTGGCCGGACAACGCCTGGTGGTGGCCGAGCGTCAAGTGTGTGAGGAACAAAGTCAGGTTCCAGGATCCACTGACCACTCTTGTCTCTGAGGTGGCAGTCCAGGGCGTCGTCGTGCGCCCAGTGGGGCGGCAGGCAGCCCACAGACGGACACAGGAGGGCCCCGCCGTTACACCTAGAGCAGTCCAGCTCGTCAGAAGCGTCCAGACAGTCGGGTTTGGCGTCACACCAGGCAGAGGCCGGCACCGGGACCCCATCGTCACACACCGCCAGGGCTGAGTTGTCGTCAGAGGCCGGGGCACAGAACTCCTCGTCAGAACCGTCCACACAGTCGCTGACACCATCACAGACGTGGGAGTACCACAGCGGGCGTCCAGACGTGCAGGTAAACCGGACATACGAGGGTACGTCACTCAGACCAGCGCAGCCGACTTCGTCACTTCCGTCCCAGCAGTCAGAGAGCCAGTCACATCGCCTGGACAGTGAGACTCTCTCTTTACTGACCACACACTCAAACGTTTCCCTTTTCGCCGTCCACACAGCAGCCGAGGAAGAAGTCACGAGGGGTTTCGCTTCCGCTGTTTTCTTCACCTCACAGACTATATGAACGTTTTGTCGTTGGAAAATAGTGCGAGAAAACTCTGCATCGGACTTTCTTACCGTCCACACTTGGTAGCAGGGTATGTCTGTAACTTCCCTTAGATTAAATATTTGCGTGTAGTCCCACAAAGCACAAGCAGCTGTGACGTCAGAGACAAACTGCTGTTTGAATCCACCGAACACGCTCGTCCCGTCCACAGCCTGGTACACTTTCCGATACAACAAATCAGCGCCGAAGCTCCTACGGCGGAAGCCCAGATACCACAAGGTTGCAAAGCTATACTGAAACTTTAGGAAAATCAAGTGGGACAGAAACTGGAGCTCTCTTCCGGTATTGGGAGTGACCAAATGTCCGTTATACTGCTGCACGCACATGTTCTCTGCTTTCTGCCAAGTGCCTTTCCACTGTGGCGCGAGGAGGTGATAGCAGCTGGAGCCAAAGACATGGCCGCCTGGGCACCAGGGTGTTCCAGTGACATAGGCGCAGTTAACCTCGTCCTTACCTCCTTGGCAGTCGTCTCGGAAATCACAAATAATGTCTGGAGGAAGAGATGTCTCATGCCCCGAACAGTTGAGAACAAATGTGCCAGCTAAGGGGAGGACTGGATCTCTTCTGACCGCCTTGTACCACATCTAGAATCCCTTGCCCTCGCTCAACGCTCCTGAGTAGAAGTCTACTTTGGCACGGTATCCCGGAAGTGTAAAGTGATAGCCTTCTGTAACGCGCTGACTGTAGCCGGGGAACGCTGCATACACAACATCCTGAAGGTAGATAGAAAACTCGCTTTGTGGGAAGAGCTGTAGGATTAGGGAATCTCTCACTCTGCTAAGCCCAAAAAACTCGAAGGACAGCTGAAGAAGGCTGTTATTGGACACTTGGATATCCCATTTGCACATAGTGGGAGCCGGATATCTGATGCCTTCTCTGTAGCCAGGAGACGTGAGGAACCCCGCCTGACCATCACCCACCACTGTATGCTGTGACTGGCACAGGGCCGTCTCGTCTGTTTCCTCGCACTTCCGGTATTTTAGAGTAAAGGAAATGGCGTCACGACATAGAACGTTCTCGCGCGTCTCCACTCTGAATATTGCTGTACCCCATGAGAATGTCATCGGTTTCGGGAGCACAGATAGCAACATTGTCACAGGGAAAAGTCCCCCGACTATCTTTACACGTGTAAGTCTCGTCTGAGTTGAGCATGAGAGGAGACGGAACATTGAACTCCAGAAATTCTATCATTACATCCAACCCCACGGCAGTTTTATCTTTAACGACGATCTGAGTTTCACACCACTTTGCACAGCATGGTGATCGGAAGTGGAAAAGTCCTTCATCCGCTGTGGCCAGGAGCTCGGCCTCTGAGCCACACTCGAGGGGGGTAGGGGGCATTCCAAAAGTACTCACTCCATACTTCGTTCGAAATGGTCCTTGAATCTGGATGTATGTACTGTTGTCCCGAGTTTTCGCACAGTTTTTGTCCAAGATCTCGAGTCTAGGACTGTGTCGTTTCCCTCTCTCCGACCCATCTCGCGAGAGACTTCTGGACAGGTGTTCAAGTTTTGTTAAGCGGTGTTCACTTTCATCTGACTGTAGTCTGTTCTCGAATTGCTGGCTCGATGTAAGACTGACGCTCCAGCCGTCCATCCTAGGAGCCTGCCAGCCAGACCTGTTATACTTGGGCAGGTGTGTCCAGGAAGGAACAGCGTCACTTTCGGCGGTTCTCCTCCAGCTTGCGGCACTACAGAGGAGCAAAACTACACCGAACATCTCCACTCGTGGTTGATCTGTGCTGAGAAATGATACAAATCTGGCTGGTATTGTTGTTGTTGTTGGTGTTGTTGTTGTTGTTGTTGTTGTTGTTGTTGTTGTTGTTGTTGTTGTTGTTG
>NW_004798441.1:86888-88340 GCF_000002075.1 Aplysia californica
AGAAGAAGAAGAAGAAGAAGAAGAAGAAGAAGAAGAAGAAGAAGAAGAAGAAGCTACGGCTGGATTCTTAAACTTTGACGCCCCAAGACCCGAATTCATACACTTTGATTTGATGCATCTAGAGCTGAATTTATACACTTTGATTTGATGCATCTAGAGCTGAATTCATACACTTTGATTTGATGCATCTAGAGCTGAATTTATACACTTTGATTTGATGCATCTAGAGCTGAATTCATACACTTTGATTTGATGCACCAAGAGCTGAATTTATACATTTTGACTTTGGTGCACCATGAGCTTAATTTATACACTTTTAGTTGATTGATCAAGAGCTGAATTCATACGCTTTGATTTGATGCACCAAGAGCTGAATTTATACACTTTGATGTACCAAGAGCTTAATTCATACACTTTGACTTGCACCAATAGCTTAATTTATACACTTTGAGTTGATGGATCAAGAGCTGAATTCATACACTTTGATTTGATGCATCAAGAGCTGAATTTATACACTTTGAAGAACCAAGTGCTAAATTTGTGCACTTTGATTTGAGCTGAATTTATACACTTTCATTTTGATGCATCAAGAGCTGAAATTGTACTCTTTGATTTGATGCACCAAGAGCTGAATTTATACACTTTGATGCACTAAGAGCTGAATTCATACGCTTTGATTTGAAGCATCAAGAGCCGAATTTATACACTTTGATTTGATGCACCAAGAGCTGAATTTATACATTTTGATGAACCAAGTGCTAAATTTATACACTTTGATTTGATACACCTAGAGCTGAATTTATACACTTTCAGTTGATGCATCAAGAGCTGAAATTGTACACTTTGATTTGATGCATCTAGAGCTGAATTCATACACTTTGATTTGATGCACCAAGAGCTGAATTTATACACTTTGATTTGATACACCTAGAGCTGAATTTATACACTTTCAGTTGATGCATCAAGAGCCGAATTTATACACTTTGATTTGACGCACCAAGAGCTGAATTTATACACTTTGATGCACCGAGACCTGATTTTATACACTTTGATGCACCAAGAGTTGAATGTATACACTTTGATGCATCAAGAGCTGAATTTATACACTTTGAGTTGATGCACCAAGAGCTGAATTTATGCACTTTGGTTTGATTCACCAGGAGCTGAATTTATGCACTTTGATTTGATTCACCAGGAGCTGAATTTATAGGTGTACACTTTGATGCACCAAGCCCTGACCTCCCTTTGTGCTCCTCACGGGGCGAGATCAGAACTCCCAATGACCAAACCACACAACGGGACCAGGGCCGGCTCCGACAACACGACAGTCTGTTGAATGAAGCCAGCAAGTCGCAAAGTCTTCTTTTACAATTTGTAGTTTTCCTCTATTGTTTCCAGGAACTCTGAACCCGCCCCCACCCCACTTTTTCCTCCGCTACCCCCGCCCCCTCT
>NW_004798441.1:88741-90224 GCF_000002075.1 Aplysia californica
TATATATATAAATACTATAGTTGTTTTTTCCCCCACATAACTTTTGAATGAAAGCAAAGATGTTCAAACTTTGATCAGAAAACAGTGGATCAATTTGTCTCAACTTGCTGTGAGCAAACAGTTCTGGCCCAAGTATTGATGAGCAAAATCTTCTCTTTGTCTTTGTTCAAGAAATAATTTCAAGAGTCATTAAGTCTGATGACTTACCACCGTGTGATTCCTATCACGTCGTTATATAGCCATCGAAAGGCTACAAGAGGAATTGGATTTTTCCCCTTCCCTTACTATGGCTCCCTGGTTGCGCATAATTTTTGGTTTTTTGAAAAATCTTCCATTTATCATGTGCTGAAAAGGGAGTTTAGCTTGTTCGAAGATAAGATAGTAAAATAAACACTCTCGAAATATGTACCAGAACTGCACAATAAACAACATGTTTTTTTTGATGGATGCGCTAAAAAAGCCAGCAGTGCAGAAGGAAAGCACTCATTCACACCAACCTAAATATTATTACAACGATGAAAAATAGTTTTTGAAAAGACAAAGCACTGTGGTCATATTCAAAATCTTAAGACTCAAAGTAAAGACAAAGCACTGTGGTCATATTCAAAATCTCAAGACTCAAAGTAAAGACAAAGCACTGTGGTCATATTCAAAATCTCAAGACTCAAAGTAAATCGAATCAAAAGTTCAAAGGCTGTTCACAAAAATCTGTGACGTTTTTATACAGTTTGCAAATTGACAGTTTCCCCTTTTTTGTTGGACCTTTAAAAGTCCTCCAGCATCTCCAACATGCTCCAGTGGCTAAGTGAGTATTGAGTTCCCACTCCAAAGTAATGTGGCGTCGGTGGCCTTGTGGCTAGGCTCTAGGACTCGCAACCGTAAGGTCGAGGGTTCGAATCCCGTCAGGGGCCCGACGTTGTGTCCTTGGGAAAGGCACTTTGCACGAATTTTCGTCACTTCACCCAGGTGGGAATGGGTACCCGGCTATAGACAGCGAAAGATCTTGTCAGTTTGTTAGTGTCTGAGCGCTAAATCAGCTGCTTGCACTGTATGCTTCCCGGGAAGCTGAGAATGTTTCGGAGTGTTCTATGGTCTGGTGGGGTAATATTATAGTGTAAAACTGATAGAGCCAGCTGTTGAGCGGGGATATGCGCTATACAATAAATGTTATTTATTATTATTATAAGCAAGTGTTAGAGACACGGGGTTCAGATGGGTGGTCTCTGGACAAGACACGACTACCCTAGCTAAAAAAAGAAAAAGAAAGAAAAACAGGACGCTGCCTAGAAGCGACCAGCAATGGCATGTTTGTGAAATTGTTCTGTATTGGTGAGAGACTTTGTATTTCGGTGTGAATTTATGCATGTATTTATGTATATATTTATGTATGTATGCATTTCTAATTATGCATTTATGTATGTAAGTATTTCTAATTATGCATTTATGTACGTATGTTTGCCATTGTAAATCAAATGCCCCCCCC
>NW_004798441.1:91310-93442 GCF_000002075.1 Aplysia californica
GTGTAAGGAGTGTGCTAAGTCCGATGTGTAAGGAGGGTGCTATGTCCCATGTGTAAGGAGGGTGCTATGTCCCATGTGTAAGGAGTGTGCTAAGTCCGATGTGTAAGGAGGGTGCTATGTCCCATGTGTAAGGAGGGTGCTATGTCCCATGTGTAAGGAGTGTGCTAAGTCCGATGTGTAAGGAGGGTGCTATGTCCGATGTGTAAGAAGGGTGCTATGTCCGATGTGTAAGAAGGGTGTGGGAGAATCTCGTACACACGTTGCCTTGTGGTCTGAGCTGCCTTCACCGCTCTGCGAGCTGGACAATTGTATTGTCGTGCAGCAGGGGGATTTCTCTTCCAAGCTTCCCTCGTCTTTTCTTGGCCAAGGTAGATCGTGGATTTACTAACAACGCAGAATAATAGTCACCCCCCCCCCCCCCACCCCACACTGACGGGATGGCCATTATGTAAGTAGAGTATCATGACCCTTTCACTTTAATTTAAGTAGAGGTTTTACGGCGCTCGCAACTGTATATGGGTCATATGAGCGCCAGAAGATTAGAGGTGTTACAAGAGAGTAACAAACATGAAAAAGAAGAAGGGGAGATAAGGACGATAGATGTTTGATAGGAAAGAAGAAGCAAATCACACCAGAGCACCCGCCAATCACCCACACACCTTCACTGTCCCAATGATAGAACGACACAGCTTAACCTTTCCGGTTGAAGGCCTCATCTTTAGCATGATTCCAGTTGAAGGCCTCATCTTTAGCATGATTCCAGTTGAAGGCCTCATCTTTAGCATGATTCCAGTTGAAGGCCTCATCTTTAGCATGATTCCAGTTAAAGGCTTCACCTTTAGCATGATTCCAGTTGAAGGCTGCATCAACAGCATGATTCCAGTTGAAGGCTTCATCTTTAGTATGATTCCAGTTGAAGGCTTCATCTTTAGCATGATTCCAGTTGAAGGCTGCATCTTTAGCATGATTCCAGTTGAAGGCCTCATCTTTAGCATGATTCCAGTTGAAGGCCTCATCCTTAGCATGATTCCAGTTGAAGGCTTCATCTTTAGTATGATTCCAGTTGAAGGCTTCATCTTTAGCATGATTCCAGTTGAAGGCTGCATCTTTAGCATGATTCCAGTTGAAGGCCTCATCTTTAGCATGATTCCAGTTGAAGGCCTCATCCTTAGCATGATTCCAGTTGAAGGCTTCATCTTTAGTATGATTCCAGTTGAAGGCCTCATCTTCAGCATGATTCTAGTTGAAGGCTGCATCTTTAGTATGATTCCAGTTGAAGGCTTCATCTTTAGTATGATTCCAGTTGAAGGCCTCATCTTCAGCATGATTCTAGTTGAAGGCTGCATCTTTAGTATGATTCCAGTTGAAGGCCTCATCTTTAGCATGATTTCAGCTGAAGGCTGGAACTTCATCTTTTTGGCGATACAGATGGAGGATGAAAGCAGCCCGGGTAACCTGGGTAACGACTTATTGAACGTACTTAGTTTGTGTTTATGTTGGAAGTGACTGCTGGTTGCTGGCGGTACTTAGCTGCAAAAACGCGTTCTGCTCATTTCTAATTCAGGAGAACAATTAATGAGGCACGGCGTGGTGGAATCAGGCGCTCGTCAATTTTTGGGCATAAGGGATTATTGATATCATCTTAATGCCTCTTCTTTTGGTGAAAAAAATACCAATCTATGTTGAACAGAAGTCGAGACATTTACAATTGAAAGAGGTGAGGGTCTCCTGGTTTCAGAGGTAAAATTTACAAGAAATGGCCGCCAAAGTTTGGTCATTTCCATAGCTTGAGAGTCCTTGGAAACTGAAAATTTACAGTTTTGTACCTCTAAAAATGTCTTTTTTCCAAAACCCCACAAAGAAATAGATTTCTTAATGGACATAAAAGGTGTCGAGCCAAAAAAAAAAAGACACTTTGAAAAATAAATGCCCAACGGCCAGAGAAACGCCAGTTTCTTTGATATTATATTTTGACGAGCGCCTGATTTCACCACGATGCCTCACAATTGATTGTACTGGCAGGGGAAAATCCTCAAGGGCTTTATCACGAAGTTCTCATTTTGGTTTATGGGGGGCTTTCACCTTGGGCGAAGGTCAGAGAGACAGAGAGAGGGGGAGAGAGGGGATATATA
>NW_004798441.1:94381-95681 GCF_000002075.1 Aplysia californica
CTCTCTCTCTGTCTGTCTGTCTGTCTCCCCTCCCTCTGTCATATCTCTCCCCCTGAACTTTACTTTGAACTCCACAAAAACACAGAACTCATAAACACGCATTGCTAGCCCTTTCAAAGTTCCCCGGTGTTTTATATTATCTAGCGTTTCTGTACTGTACTGTTGGCTACTGCGACCAGTTATGAGCCTATGAGCCGCAGGCCCACGCTATATACCTACAACTTCAAGAACTTAGGACTTGGACCTACACCGCACCCCCTCAACACCACACTAACCACACACACAAAACCAGCAGAGAGTATTGATGGCCACTAGGCACGTCTCTGATGTGTTTTCAGTTTGAGTAAAGAGTAGCATCTTCTTCTTCTTCTCGATCGCATCACACTTGAAGTCTGGTATCTGTCATAAATTGGGCTGTCCTGCTCAGTTCATCTGGCGGCCCGTATAGCTTCTCTTGTAGCGTCAGTGGGGTTGGCCACGTTTCCTGTCTCAGGGCCCTGTGTGTCTTGCAGTGCTGAAGGATGTGTTCAACAGTTTGGTCCGCCTCTCCACACTGGCATTTTGGTGATTGTATTAGTTTAAAACATTTAAGAGTAGCATACTTTACAACACATTAACGGTCATTTAGTACAGTGGAGAAGCAACACAGATAGATAGAAGCAACACAGATAGAAACAACACATAGATAGAAACAACAGAAGGAAAGAAAAGAAGTAGTGAAACCTACTAGCGGGTCCCTGAAACTATCAACATACTTAGAAAGAGAAATACGGTGCCCGCGAATGTATAAAAAGGCCATCCACATTCTTGACGTTCCTGATTCTTTTTTTTTCTTTTAAGTTCATATTTTACGTCTCTGTCGGCATCATTAAGTTTATTTAGGACGCTGGCTACATCGACCCTACCAGCCAGTTCTAAGGTGGACGTCTTGGGCAGAGGTACTTAAAAGTAAAAACATTTGCAACGGACAGGCAAAGTGGGAAGGGGTCGTTTGCACAGATGGCTGTCTTAGACAGGTGTCTTAGACAGGTAGACAGGTGGCCGTTAAGACAGACCTGACAGCTAAATAGTACACATGTACATGTATTACATAAAAATAGAGATGGTGTTTCTGAACAGATGGTCGGAGAGAGTGAAACATTTGTGGGGTATCTTCACGACATTGTGCACGTCAGGCGATGACGTCGTTGACAAGAAACTTTCAGTAATAAGAAGCATTAAGTGGTGTCGTACAATGTGGGCGAGAGGGCAGCAGAAAAACCATAGTTAGACCACACACACACACACACACACACACACA
>NW_004798441.1:99612-101070 GCF_000002075.1 Aplysia californica
GCATGGAAAACTTCATGACAAAACATCGTAAGAAAAAGAAACAGTGCCCCCCACCTAAATCTATACAATGTAGATTTAAATCCACCAACTCGATGAGGCAATTGAAAACCTAAACGAAACGCCTTAGACTAGAGAGGCCGTGATTTCATCCACATATATAAAAAAAAAAAGAAGATTCATAGCCTCCGTTAAAGCCAGCCAGATTAAACCCCCCACAAAAATATCACCAAATCATACGTGACACGTAACATTCCATGATTCCTTTGAAAGATTTCAAATAACGTCATCGCAATCATTCAAAACCCGATAGGGGCCTACTACAAAAGCTGTTACCTTTCCACGGCAAACTTAACACTCCTCCTGTGCTTCGTCTTATTATTCAAATATACGCGCGCGCACACACACAAACACACACTCCGCTGCACACGAGGACTTTTTTTTCAGCAAAGAAAAAAAAATCACCCCAAAAACGTCACAAGTAGATCCACATCCTAAATCCAGAATCACAAACTTTACTTCCGAATAAACAACACCGTGAACTAGATAATATTAATATACACTGTTGTTGGTACTTGAGTAGTAAGTACAGAAGTCCAGGGCTCACACTATTCACACAGTAGCAGCATCTGTACTTGTAGTGTAGGCCAGCACTATCACTGCTGTCTATCACACAAACTGTCAGCGGGGGCAGAGGCGCCCTATTATGTAGAACCCGCGGTCGCCGATGCCGTAATAAGCCAACGGGAAGTAGAGATCTGGTAGCCAGGGGTCGGTGAAGCAAGCAGTCACTACACTACTCGGCCTCTATAGAATCTAGATCTACTGCCTGTGAACTACGGTGCCGCGGTTTGTTGGTAGTAGTGCTGGGCGTGGAAATCCGAATGTAAATTTGGATATCCAGTTCTTCCGCCTAATTTATTATAAAATCATGTACTATGTTGGGTACCCAACCCCCTTAGGTTTATTTAGTAACTTACTTTTTGATCTACCTTTCTTTATCCATAATTATATTTGGGTTCCACTTTAAACTAATTTCTACATTTTTAAATCTAGAAGCGCACACCGTTGGCTACAAGGATGGGGGCAATGGGCCTGTGTGCTAAGAGGAAATCCAGACTAATCAGAAACACCACTCTGCATCCGCAGGTCTCGTGCGAAGCAAGTTTGGGTTTGAAATTTTGTCGCTAGGCAAAAGCAGGCCTGAAATCCAGGCGTCGACCCAGTTATACCCAGTTATTTCCAAGTAGTTAACCAGGAAATCCAGTTACTGAAAAATCTAAGTCAATGGCCAGCACTATTTGTTGGCCCAGGTTCCCAGCGCGCCACGCATCAGCCACCACCTGACAGGATTTTCTCCCAGTTTGTTTGTAGACAAAGCGTCCTTGACGATTGGCTGAGTCAAAGCCGCTAGGGCGGCGCTCATTGGCTGTGAGGCTCACACCCCGGGCTGGGAGGGCG
>NW_004798441.1:103110-108069 GCF_000002075.1 Aplysia californica
CTCTCTCTCTCTCTCTCACACACACACACACACACACACACACACACACACACACACACACACACAAAGAAACAATAACCATAAAAAGATTGTTATAAATAAAATGCGCCAACACACAGACCAACAAAACAAAACACAGATAGCTTTAAAAACCCAGTACTCACCCGTCCGTGTCCGCCGCAGTTGAGGGACCGCTCTCCTCCATACCACTTCCGCTCTTCTCCCCACTTCCGGCCGCCGCCTGCAGGACTTCCGGGGGCGGGGGAGGGAACTCCTGGTCGCCCGCGTGGACCTCGATCATCTCCCCCTGCCCAGAAGTGGGCGGGGTCGGGGGCGGAGGGATCTCGGGGCCTCTCCTGGGTCTCCACCGAGGGGCGGGGAGAGCCGGGGCGTCGGGGCCAGCTCCGAAATGTGTCTCCATCTTCGAACCCTGCTGCTGCTGTTGGTGCTGATGATGGTGTTGTTGTTGCTGCTGCTGCTGTTGCTGGTGGTAGTTGCGACCTGCTCCCCCTCCTTTCCGGTCCGCCAAAATGTCGTGGTCGGACGCGCTCCTGTCACGGGGCGAGGCTAGTGCTTGATTGGCAGAAGACTGGGCTCCACCCATATTTCCTGTGGTTGTGGTGGTTGAGTTGGCGGGAGTTTTGTGGACCGGAGACAGGTCCGAGTTACTCCGGAGTCGAGAATCTTCCGCGAGGAACGTCCGAGAGGCGATCTGTGGAGCCACGGGCTGCAC
Source organism: Aplysia californica (assembly GCF_000002075.1). Taxonomy (NCBI): domain Eukaryota; kingdom Metazoa; phylum Mollusca; class Gastropoda; order Aplysiida; family Aplysiidae; genus Aplysia; species Aplysia californica. The sequence continues at coordinate 103,844 of NW_004798441.1, forward strand.
ACTGACTGATGACGGCACCGCTGACGTAGCGGAAGTGTTATTGTTACTGTTGTTGTTGTTGTTGCCAATGGCAACGTAGGACACGCCCCCTGCTGAGAGAACGGATGTGTGGGACGGGGGAGGGGGGTCTTTGGAGGAGGAAGAGGAGGAGGCGTATGGCCTGTACTGAGAGGTCACATTGGTTGAGGGGAGCGACGATGAGGGCTGAGATGATGAGGAGGAGGGGGAGGAGGAAGACGGGGGCGATGAGGTGGAAGCACCGGCAGTGGAGGTTGTGGAGATGATGTTGTTGTTGTGGTGGGAGGAGGGGGAGACTGACGACGGCGGTAACAACGACGACGACGAAAAAGGAACAACTGACGATTGCGAGGAGATAGTAGACGAAACAGCTGAGGAGGAGGAGGCGGCTGCTGACACGGTCGTAGAGGATGAGGAGGAGGAGGACGCGGGTGAAGTGGCCTCTTGCGGGACCATAGGCTCTCGTTTGTACGTGGTGGCGAAATTAATCTTAGTCCGGGAGTGCATTACCGACATGGGCGTGGCATTCACCTGCTGTTGCTGATGTTGATGCTGATGTTGCTGCTGCTGCTGCTGTTGTTGTTGCTGGTGGCTGGTCAACCTTTGCGCCTGCTTCCTCAGCTCGGCAGCGTATTTGTCTTCGCGCGGGGAGCTGTTCTCCCATTGGGTCATCAGACTCCTGAAGTCTCTCTTGCTGTGGTCTACCTGACCACTCTCGCTCTCCTCCTGCCCGGGCAGCGCCTGCTGTTGCTTGATCTGCTTGCCAAGAGGAATCACGTCGAACCGGTTCTTAGAATCGATCCGGTTCTTCGGATCCGGTACCGCCGGGCCGGAGCCGGCGGCGGAGTTTGCCAAAGTCTCCCGATACTTCCTGGGCGGAAGTTCCGGGGGCGTGGTGTCCGGGCTGGGCGTGCGGGGCGGGATGGGGGGCGGGGGGCGGCGCTTGGAGGGGAAGTTCTGGTAGGTGGGCGCCACTAGACTGCCGTCCATGCTGGCACTGTGCGGGGGAGAGAGGGGAGAGGGAAAAGAACGAGAATGTTAGTGCATCTTTTCATCTTTCACCTGAAAGTTTTGTTCTTTAGTTTAGTTTCAGCTTTAGTTAGAATTTTACACACTTGCAACACAATAGGTCGTATTAGTTTTAGATATTGTAAGAGTTTTACGACACTTGTTAAACACAATAAAGTCATCATATAAGTTCCGATGATTAGAGGTGTTTCAAGAGAGTAACAAAAATCAAACATAAAAAAGAAGGAGGGGAGATAAGGATGATAGATGTTTCGCAGGAAAGAAGAAGCAAACCACACCAGAGCACCCGCCAACTAACCACAAACGAAACAACAACAAGCAACAGTAAGCTAAAACCAAATACGTAAGGCGCATCAAGAGGAAAGTCAAAAGGCCCAAAATTCCCTTGAATACTTCCAAGAACATGAACAGTCATGGCTGACACAAACACGAAGGCACAACAAACAAGCAAATACATCGTAATAAGGAAAGCGCAGCCCAAAGGAGTTAACGGCAATAGGACATTCAACTTGTCAGGCGGACGCTAAGCGAAAACAAGACTGACTGGAAAACAACAGCGCCCCCCCTCCCCTCCTTGCATCAGAACACACACACGCAAAACACAACACACACACAGAGGGAGAGACAGAGAGAGAGAGAGAGAGAGAGAGAGAGAGAGAGAGAGAGAGAGAGAGAGAGAGAGAAAAGAACAGAGGTACAATAATTTCACCAACCCCACCCCCCCCCTCCCGAAAACGTACGCACAACTTGAGGAGTAAACACAAGAGTAACCAGCTGGGACTAAGAAAGAGCTCAACTTTTACGACGTTTTTGAGTTCATGAAGGTACACCCAGACCAAAAAAGAGCTCCGGACAATAACAAACGTGGAAAGGAAAAAAACAAACCCAAACAAGTGAGCACCCACCCGCCGCCCGCCACAGGCAGATAGTGAGAGAGAAACAAGATCCTGGCGACATGCACGAGCGAGTACCCACCGAGCGTAAGATAGAACCAAAAAAAAACCCCACCAGGAATGCGAAAACAGCAACGAGTAGACCAAAAGCACCTGCTGCCAACTGGGGAAACGAGAGGCGCTAAAAATAGCCGGCATCGCGCGGAGCGGAAGAGCGTAAACAAATGGAGCATGGTAAAGACCTGGCTTAGACAGTACCCAGGGGGCCAGGAGGTAGGAACGCTTGGAATAACAAGGACTTGTACTTCAAAGATACGGTGAAGTAAACACTGGCACGAATGAAGGTACCTCGAATGAGGTGGCTATGCCAAGCTGGAAAGGAGGATTGGGAGTGGAGGGGTGGGGATGGGAGTGGAGGGGAAGAGGAGTGAACATTTTTGTCCCATTCTTCATTCGGAACTCATTGTTTTATCAGTTTTTGAATTTGTTTGTTGGTTTGTTCGAGGAAAGAGAAGCGCATCTACACAATAATGGTAATTTAGTACTGAGAAAAAGTAAGACAAACACAGGGAAAAATAAAGAAGCAATAGGGAAGTGGGAACTTTCTGCGACGCCTTCCAACCATCCACCACTTTTTAAACAAACAGAAACACATAAGCACATACGAAATATGGGCCACCGAATAAAGTTCTCGAAAAAAAGTATTGATGGAGTTGCAACAAAAATTAGGTAATATACGTGCCGAAAATTAGAGCACCTGCTAACCACCCGCCTGTCATCGAGTTTCAATTAAAATAACTCCTCCATATTCAATTACACCAACAGAATCGACTACCACGAGAAAACAACAACAACAACAACAACAACAACAACAACAACAACAACAACAACAACAGCCCCCACCCCCATCCCTTCACAAATCCCCCAGCTGTCCTTCCTTAAAATAACAGAGGTCCGGAGAAGACCCGCCAAAATTAGACATGACCCGGCCTGGTATGTCCACTGGTTGGTATGTGTGACTGGTCACCACGCACTCCTCCTGTGGCCAGTCCCATTGGGCTCGCTCGCCGGCTGACCGACATGATGTCACTAATTACCGCGTGATAACGACCACTCCAGGTGATGTCCACTCTCATTGTGGGATGGTACAGACTGACCCCAGCCCCAGCCTCACAACACGACATGACATTTATACAGTGGATATTGCCTAAGACGGCCACCCCCTGTCGACGTGAAAAGCGACTGTCTTAGACAGGTGGACGTCTAGAACGATGCCATTGTAATGTAAAAAAAAAGGATAGACGTGGAACGTACTAAAAACTCCCACAAAAACAAAATTTAGAAAAACATTGAACTCAGGCCATTCGCATCGTAGTCCAGCATGATGACACGATGGCTCCTGAGCTAATGGTGTGATCCCGCACGATGAGAAATGTAATAGTTTTAGTAAGAGTTTTACGGCACTCGCAACTGCACAAGGTCATATGAGCGCCAGAAAATTTGAGGTGTTACAAGAGAGTAACAAACAAAAAAGAAGGAGGGGAGATGAGGACGATAGATGTTTGATAGGAAAGAAGGAGCAAACTACACCAGAGCACCCGCCAACTACCCACTGGCCATAAAAATAACATTTCACCGACGTAAAACAATGTTCTGTTCTAATATCTGTACATTCATGTGACTGAGACCCTGTACATCCTGCTATCGCAGTCCTGGTATCTCTACAATTTCAAATGGATACTTCAGACTATCGTAAGTAAACAGCCGCAGAATACCCTGGGCTACAGCTCAACGACACAAAACAAACCTTGATCTAGATTGATCACAACAGATGGAGATGGAGTTGGGAGATTGGGGCTTGATGATAGGGATGTATGTGTGTGTGGGGGGGGGGGGGAGGTGGGGAGACTCAAGTAAAACCAGCTGACCTATTTTCGAATTGGATCTCATTAGATATTTCGAACACAAGTCGATAATTTGTTTGTTTGAGTAAACAGAAGTTCATTGACACACTAATGGTTATTTGGGCAGGGAAACAGTAAGACAGACAGACAGATAGAAACAACAGAGGAAAAGTAAAGAAGTAGGACCTACCAGTAGCACCCTCCAGCCACCCACTCAACAAGTGGACAAGTCGAAAAGTGACGTAACGTAGATGGTCACGGGGAGTGTGACAGCACCACGCCAGTCAGGCAGAGCGTGGCCGGTCAGAGATAGCGAGGTGTGTGTGTGTGTGTGTGTGTGTGTGTGTGTGTGTGTGTGTGTGTGTGTGTGTGTGTGTGTGTG
>NW_004798441.1:108169-109729 GCF_000002075.1 Aplysia californica
CTCCCCCTTCCTGTTCTCTCCTCTTCCCACCCCAACCTCTTTTCTACACCACCCGCCAACTGCCCTTTCGCTGCTCAATCACTCACCGAAACCCCTGGGAACTCCAGATTCTCCATCGTGCTGATGAAAGTTTCCTTCACCGAGCCCATGTTTTCGTAGCTCAACTGATGGAATGGCGGCGCCGCTGTTCCGTTGGCCCCCCACCGCCGTAAAGTTTCCTGAATCGTGAGCGCTATGGTCCAAACCGTGTCGTAGGTGCTAGCGGCATACATGCTCAGAGGTCGACTCCCATTGCTTTTGAAGTAGGCTTCTAGAAATTCTGTAGATGTCTGTGAAGTCAACAGTGCGATAAAGAGTTTATGACCTCTGATCTATTGTGACAAGAACGTTGCCATCCTAGAGAGAGAGAGAGAGAGAGAGAGAGAGAGAGAGAGAGAGAGAGAGAGAGAGAGAGAGAGAGAGAGAGAGAGAGAGAGAGAGAGGAGGGGGGGAAGACGGCTGTGACGTCAGTTAAGTGACTCATCCACAGATCGGCCTGGAGCTGTCAGGAACAGCGCAGTTTGCCGTACTCAATTCGTCAACCCTCGGGACACATCGGGCCGGCTCTGAAACCGCTGGAATACATCCCCACCACCCCCAAATTCCCCAAATTCCCCGAGAAAGTTTAGTTTTAGTTTTAAATATAGCTTTTACGGCACTAGCAACATAATTAGCCACTAATAAATACCAAAGATTAGACGTATTACTAAAGAATTACAAACGAAAAACTGCATGAAAGAGGAGGGATATGCCCGACAGACGTCTAACAGGAAAGACGGAGAACACCACACCAGAGTACCCGCCAGCCACCTACAGCGCAGTTAGTCGGATTCAACTCATCAACTCTTCGGGTGACACAGGAGGGTTCAAGCCGGTTCTGATACCACTGGAATCTCCCCTCGGGAACGAGACCACGGAGAGAGAGTATAGACACAACGAATAACGGATGTTCATCAGTGTATGCTGATAACCATTCTCATTGTTCTCTTCTTTCTTTTCCCTTTCTAACTCATCCCTTCCCCCTTTTCTTCGAATCTTTCCTCCTGTTCTGGCGCTTCTCATTCTCTTCCTCCTCTCTCTTCGTCATCATTATCATAATCATCATCATCATCATCTTCTACCGCTGCTGTGGCTGACGACGACGACGACAACGACGATTAAACTATAATGATTTTATTTCCTAAACATTGAAACTTTCCTTCATGTTCACAACGACGACCACCTACCACAAGACAGGTCCTGCCATAAACCAGAGATACATTTCCCCCCTTGACACAAGTAGCACAGCAGTTTTAGTAGGAAAAGATGAGAGTAATGTATTCCAAACACTTCAGCTCAAGACCTCTCCGTTCCAAACGAGTGACAAACGGGTTTTCAGTACTCTCTCTCTCTCCGTGGTGTCTCTGTCTGCCTGTATGTTTTTGCTTCGCCTCAACACTCAATGATAGTGACTGTTCGTATGTGATTTATTCTCTCTCTCTCTCTCTCTCTCTCTCTCTCTCTCTCTCTCTCTCTCTCTCT
>NW_004798441.1:112546-114340 GCF_000002075.1 Aplysia californica
GGGGGGAGAGGAGGGAAGACAGCATACTACACCCCCGTACAATGATCGGTGCATTACACAACTTTCAAATCCTCGGAATATCCCCTCTCTCATCGGGCAAGGTTTTAAAACAAGTTTTAGTAGATCTAGTAAGAGATTTACGACACCTGCAATACAAATAGAAGGTCATATAAACGCCGAGAAGATGAGAGACGTGACTTAAGGGGCAACACAAAAAGAAAAGCAAGAGGAAAGAAATATAAGGACGATTGAATGTTTTAGTTTCAGTAAGTGTTTTACGGCACTTGTAACACAATAAAGTCATATAAGCGCCGAAGATTAGAGGTGTTACTAAAGGGTAACACATACAGAAAAGCAGGAGGAGAGAAAAATACGGACGATAGAACGTTTGATAGGAACAAAGGAGCAAACCACACCAGAGCACCCACCAACCACGCACCCATAGACAACTTTAAAAGCCGCGGAAAACCCCCCTCTTCAGCTACCTCTTCAGCTAAAGTTTGAGTGACATCATTGATGCAACAAGCTTAGTGCTCATCTTCCCACGTCACGGTTACTACAAAGTGTCTGCCTCTCCCTGATCCTCAGCATACTCACAATGATCCTTTTGTCAGTTTGTGTGAAAAAAAAAACCACGGTGAGAAAAGCACGCTCGCACACACACACACACACACACACACACACACACACACACACACACACACACATCGGTAAGACGAGAATAAAAACGTCCATTTTTTGAGCTGAAGATTAGGGATGATTCTAGAGAGTAACATTAAAAAGTAGGAGAGATTTGGACGATGGATCCTTGATAGGAAAAAACAAGCAAACCACACCAGAGCACCCGTAAACCGCCCACATTGCAAAAACATTTTGTTTCCCTTTTACAAAACAAAACAACAGAACCTAAAAAGCACATACGTAGTGACAGAACCAAAACAAACCTCCATTTTAAAACAAACAAGCTTACCTTTGACTGTCACATCAATAGAATCTAATATAAACAAAACAAAAATACATCCACGGATGAAATCAAAACACAGAGCTGAAGAAATTAAACTCCCACTGAACTGAACAGTGACGGAAGGAAGAATAATTCACCTTTAACCTTCTTCCTTCACCATCCTACAAGACTAGTCCATCCAATGATCATAAATATGAGTATTTTATTAACATCTATCCGTGACTCGAGGCACAAAGTCTCAACAACTGAACAGTGAAGGAAAGGAACAATAATTCACCTCTAACTTCCTTCCATCACCATCCCACAAAACGAATTCATCTATGCGCGGCTGAAGGCAGAAACCACGTAACAACCGAACAGTGACGGAAAGGAACAATAATTCGTCTCCAATTTCTTTTCCTCACCATCCCACAAACCGCGTACATCAAAGTGCCAACTGAAGGCAAAATCACTGAACTGAACAGCGACGGAACAAAATCTCTTCTCCCAACTTCCTTCACCATCCCCCCAAAAAGACCAGGTCATCTATGCGTGGCAGTACAGAGGCAGACAGCAGACACACTGAACACTTAAACAGTGACGGACAGAGTAAACTCCTTCGATTTCCCTCGTACCATCCCATAAAACGAGTAAATCTACAAGCTACGTCCGGGTGAACCAAGGACTAGTTATCCTCAGGACGCATTATCTCATCACGATGACTCTTCTTTAAATAGAGCCAGCTCACAACAGTCAAATCCGTTCATCAACCTATCTCAACATTCTACTTCTACAGGATATTACGATTATCATTTATCCTTTATTATTATTATTAATATCATTATCATTAT
>NW_004798441.1:118444-119649 GCF_000002075.1 Aplysia californica
TCTGTCTGTCTGTCTGTCTGTCTGTCTGTCTGTCTGTCGCTCTGTCTCTCTCTGTCTCTGTCTCTCTCTCTATCTCCCCCTCAGTGCCCATGACAATCATAGTGCACGCGTGTGGCTGTGTGTATTGCACACGCCCGTGTGTTCATATACCCGTGGGTGCGTGTGTGTCAGTGTGAGTCTTTGTACGTCTGACACATGGCTAGCGCGGCCCACATACGACATAATGATTCTGTGGGGGTAATTATGGGAACAATTATCCAGTTATCTTAATAGACAGAGCAACATGTTTTGTTTTGGGGTTTTGTTTTGGGGTTTTGTTTTGAGGGTGTGAACTTATTCCTCCGCGCAGACAATATTTCAACCCAGACTCACGTCCGCGAGTTGTGCGAGAGAACTATGAGCGTTAATCAACAATATGGAGTTCCTATCATGACATAACAATAAGCAGAAAGTGAAGAATACAGGGGGAAAAACTGGGGACAAGTCACATTTTCCTGCTTATAGGAACACTTTCACCCAGAAACTTTCAGTCTCTTTCACGAGAAGAATTCTTTGAAGTGTGTGTGTTCTACTGTCACAACATTTATTTTCTGGTTATTTTAGACAAGTTCAATATCTTTTATGTCATTATTGTGCTGCACAGTGGGGGTTTGAAGAAAAGGAATGTGGTTTAGACATCGCCAGTTTTCCCCCCAGGTTGTTTTAATCTTCCGAGGGGCACGTTGTTAACTCAGTTGATAACATGCTCGACTGCTGTGAGGAAGGCCGTTGTTCAAATCCTTATCAGGGTGTTCAAGATCTTGGATCGTTTGAAGAGTTATCAATGTTCTCCTACTGGAGATGGACGTTCAGTTCTGAGGTCCCACCTCTTCAATAACCCTACAGTGTGGAAACAGGCGTTCAACCTATGCTTCAACTACATACTACATTCAGATCAGTGGCAATCCATAACACTTTTAGTTTAGTGCTAGGTTTAGGTACAGTTTTACGACACTTGCAACACAAAAATAATCATAGTAGTGCCGAAGATTAGGTGTTGTTAGAGAGAAGCCTTGGGGGCTCTCGTGGCCTAGAGGTTAAAGTGTTGGCCTCTCATTCAAAAGGTACCGGGTTCGTTTCCGGGTAACGACCGAAACATTTTCTTCTCTAAATTTGTCTCCTTTCACCTCATTTCCTGCTCTCTAGCAATGTTCTGTCGTCTGCTT
>NW_004798441.1:121779-123045 GCF_000002075.1 Aplysia californica
GAAAGAGAGAGAGAGAGAGAGAGAGAGAGAGAGAGAGAGAGAGTTTTAGTTTTAGTAGAGGTTTTACGGCACTCGCAACTGCATAAGGTCATATGAGCGCCAGAAGATTAGAGGTGTTACAAGAGAGTAAAAGGAGGGGAGATAAGGACGATAGATGTATGATAGGAAAGAAGAAGCAAAACCACACCAGAGCACCCGCCAACCATCCACTTGATAGGAAAGAAGGAGCAAATCACACCAGAGCACCCGCCAACCACCCACTTGATAAAAAAGAAAGAGCAAACCACCCACGGAAGAGTGAGACACAGATCATGGGCAGCCCCTGAGAAATAACCGTGGACAAACTGAAGCAACAATGACATCATTAAGACCTTCATCACCGCCAACAAAGAACAGGCAGATAATCTCCGGGGTCTTTCTCGTTAACAAAAATCGTTATATCATTCCTTGCAGACTCTCCTTCCCCCCTCCCCTCCCCCCGGACCCCTTTTCAGTTTCTCATTTCCCTTTCCCCCCAAAAAAATAATCGATGTCCACTATCTCTCCCTCACGTCCCAGCAGACACTTGTTCCCAAAGTCGAGCGTCGTTGACACAGAAAAAAACCCAATACCCTTGTTGCTTCTTCTTCTTCTTTTTCTTTTTATTCTTCTTCTTTTTTTTCTTGTTTTTCTATTTTCCTCAAAGACATCTCCCAGAATGACTCACTGTTTCCACAGACTCTGTTCTCCACGTAACGCCCGTAACAGAGTGCCACACCACAGAGCGGGGAAGAGAAGACCCCACTGTCATTTGGTCGCTTTTAAGTTTAAGGACAAGCAGGCTAACCCAGATTTCGGGGGTTTCCAGAAACTTGACCTACACCAAAGATGGGCATTGCCCTACCTATAAGAAAAGTTTGGTTTCATTGGTGTGTATATTTGCTTGGTTATTGAGAAAACTCTCCTTGTCTTTTAGAGAAACTGGACAAGGGACAAAATATTTACCTTCTATTTTCTCAAAACAGCATTTTTCGGGAATGCCCCCTTGTGCTTAAAAGCGACAATTTATTCCCTCACTCATTCTTTCTTTATTTCTTTCTTCCCGTCTTCCCAGGCCTGTCACCCAACATCCGTGTCTTGAATGACCCTCAGAGTCGCATGGATAGAGAGGAAAGCAAATAGAAAAGTTCTCGAAATGGCAGGTCGTCTGTTGAAGTGAGGACAATTCGTGTAGAGTGCCATTCCCAAGGACACACTACGACGCGCCACAGACGGGATTAGAACCTA
>NW_004798441.1:126392-127552 GCF_000002075.1 Aplysia californica
CTCGCTCTCTCTCTCTCTCTCTCTCTCTCTATCTCTCTTTTCTGCACACTTTTGTCCATGATTCATTCTTTAAATTCAAAACTTTCTCCGTAGTAAGCTACCTATGTCACCACAATGAAGATTCGTAGGACACACTTTGCTACATCAGAACACCAAAGTCAAATCTGGCAATTTTGGCCGTTTTGAGTTGCAAAAAGACTATGAGGTTAGAAAGCGGCATCAAAGTCGTAAGAATATTTGGAATCGTTATCAAAATGTTCGAAGAACTACATTCGGAAAAGCTTGACATGTGAAATAAAAAGAAAATTGACATCAAATTCCTCAAGACTTAGCACTGAGCAGACAGAGTTTTGTAATTCTAAACCGACACCACTTCTATAGGAGGAAGGTTCACAGGACAGGAAAGAGTAAGACTTGGTGAGTACATGCATACAAAGCATCTCACTCACCACTACCTGCTTGTCCTGTGTGTAGGGCCACGCACGCGCCTTGCCGCCATAAATTATTGAGATAAAGAGCGCGGACATCGGCGCCAGTTAAGGGGGGGGGGATGCACGTGGCGTGTATAAATCACCCTGGTCACAACACAAGGACTGTAGCTTTCCCCCTCACCTTCACCCCGACCTTTCAATCACGTCCGACAAAAACACAAATACAAAGAGAATGTAGCGTCTCTGGGAGAGCTTGGGGGGGGGGGGGAAGGGCAAGAGAGGATGTTTTTATTTTACAGGCAAATGGAGACCACGATAGGTGAAGAAAGCGACGAATCACAGCGTCAGTGACTGACCGCTGACCGCTGACCGCTGACCACTGACCGCTGACCGGCCTTTCTGTACAGCATCAGAGTCACTGGAGCGTGGGGCAATCGCAAATATAACATATGCAAACGTTATAGCATTGTTTACGTGCATACACATGCATGCGTTAGACCATTATAAAAGAGTATTACAAAAAGATGTATGCATTGACATTCACTTACATATGTCGACACCATAAAATACATACATAAAACCACAAAAAAGGTTTGTTTACAAACACCACCACCACCCACCCATACATACACACAAATGTGCGAGTGCACACAAACACACACACACGAAATAGGTAAATAGATAGATAGATAGAGACAGAGAGAGAGAGAGAGAGAGAGAGAGAGAGAG
>NW_004798441.1:132073-133847 GCF_000002075.1 Aplysia californica
CACCCCAAAACCGCCATAACACCTCAAGATAACGTAAAGTAAATTTTTTTAAAAGGCGAAAACAAGAAAAACCTCGAGTTGAGTGTCAACAAAAACATCACATGTAAATCTTGACAAGATAAGGGAAGAAAACGAAAATCTCCAGCACTTTTTTGCATAAAAATAAAAACCAAACCAGAGCATCTCAAGCAATGGAGCAAGAAGAAAAGAACACAAACCCTATGGAAACCAAACCATAGCCAAGAAAAACAAAACGGACGACAGACACTAGACAGCGAACGCCCGTGCATCCAGACGTGCCCCGCCCAAACAAACGGGTTCACCAGTTTTCGTTGGAGTAAACAGAAGAACATCGGCGAACATCGACACGAAAACACAACGATCTGGTGCAGGGACGTTACACAGGCGCTTGGTGGAAACAATAGAGAGAAAGACAACAAGTCAGAATTACCAGTTTTATTTCTTTTTAGTTTTAGAAGAATTTCCAGGCACTTGCAGCACAGTTAGATTCTAAAATGGGGAAATGGTAAAGGGTTAACGCCTCTATCAACACTGTTAGGTTATTTCAGAGGAGGGATCTCCGAGTTTTATAAATATTGAAAGGGTATCGTTTTAACGTCCCCGTTAGGCTATGAGGCTGACCTCCAAGTTTAGCGTCCATCTCCAAAAGGAACGAGCCAAGTGGGAAATTTGGGTTTTAAAAATGATAGACAAATAGGTGGAAACACATCTGTAAAGACTGCCACATAGATGGCCACGCAATACGACCATTCTGAGAAGAACTAGTTCCTATACATTACAAAACACAGGTATATGGAAGCTAACATTGACATGAACAAAAATAAAGGAGAGATAAGGACGATAGATGTTTGACAGCAAAGAGGGAGACCACACCAGAGTACCCACGGAAGAAGCAGGACCCCCTACAGATGAAACACAGCAATAAAAGAGGGACGAGGAAAGGAATAGAAGACATTAAGAAAAAAAAAGTAAACCACTCACCAAAGCCAGCACGGGGCACCACCAACACATCACGTAACATCAACATGATATCCAGTAATCCGCCTAACTATATTTCTTTAAAAATTCCAGAAAAAAACTGTAAAAACACAAAGACTAAAACAAAAACTCCCAAGAAAGTACCCAGAAACGGCAGGTCTTTCCAGGAATAAAACAAAACAAGCAACAATAAAAACACAAAGACTTTTTTAAAAAAAGGTTGTACAAATCCCACATAAGTACCACCAAATCACAGTTCGGTCCAGAATAAAAACCAACCACCAAAAGCGAAAAATAACTTTTTAAAAAAAAGAAACAAAAACGAATTGCAATATAATTCACACGAATAAGAAGGGTAACTTATTCTTGTAAAAGAAACATAGTCATGTAATTGTAACTGTAACAGCACAAAACAGACAGCATCCTGGGATGTCGAGAAGAACTTTGCTCAACTAAACCTGATGATCTTTGCACAAATCGCAGACTTAGCAAAGCAACAGGCGTTGTTTCAAAATAACCCCGTCCTTCCGTCCTTCCTTCCTTCCCTCCCTCCCTCCCTCCCTCCCTCCAGAGCTCTGTGTGTGTGTGGGTGCCAAGAGCTGATCATGCAAAGACAACATAACGTGAACTTCGCTCACACCAGAGAGTGCTCACCCTCACAGACACCCGTTAGATAGATACAGAGATAGATACATAGATAGTTGAAGGGACACCGTGACCACTAGCTCGAGAGGAGAGGGAGGGGGTAGGGGGGTAGGGGAGAGACGACAAGAGA
>NW_004798441.1:139048-140887 GCF_000002075.1 Aplysia californica
GAGAGAGGGGGGAGAGAGGGAAAATATGGGTGGGGGGAGACCGTAAAAAGAAAAAAGGAAAGGAAAAAAAAACGGCCACTGATATCCTCCAAACACCCCTAAATCCCTTTAACAAGCCTTACTCCACTGGGCGAAAGCACATAGACATTCAACATCTCCACATACGTGCCACAGACTCACAGTCACACGAGCAACACAAGGGTCATGAGCATGCTCCAAACGCACGTGCACTGAAATTCACACGGCTAATAGACTAATCATGGTAAAGCAGACGGGCCATTCTACTGTAACTGACGGGACATTTAGACTATACTTTCTTACAATGATAACACTGTCATTCAATATCAGTTAATCTATTTCAACTTTAAATGATCAGAGCATTTGAAAGACATATTAAGAATCATATCACATGCAGTCATTTGAAAAATAAGTACTTTATGCAAATTCTGTGACGTGTTTAGTTTCGGTAAACATGACGGGACAAACGAGGTATATTTTCTGTCCAGTCAGTTACCGTGGAATTGCTCACACACTCATTTACTCGCTGTCGGGTGCCTTAGTTTTGGTAAGAGTTGTACGTCACTTGCAACACAAAAAGGTCATAAAGGTGCCACAGATTAGAGGTGTTACTACAAGAGCGCATCATACATTGAAAAAAAGAGAAAGAAGGAATAGAGATAAGGAGGATAGATGCTTGACAGCAAAGAATGAGCAAACCACATCAGAGCACCCTTCAACGCCCACTCCGTAGGGCACCAAAGTACCTGGCCGTAACCTTTTCTGTGGGCGGTTGGCGGGCGTTCTGGTGTAGTTTGCTCCATCTTTCTACCAAATATAATATGTGAGGCAGCGTGGTGGAATCAGGCTCTCGTCAATTTTTGGACATGTACAGTTATTGGTATCTTCTAAAGCATGTTCACTTGTCTTTATTGGGATGAAAAAAACATCCGTTTATCTTAAATACCAGTCGAGATATTTGCGAAAGAAAGAGGTGTTGGTCACTTGTTTTCAGAGGTAAAATTAGTGAGAAAATGGCCGCCAAAGATTAGTTATTTCCTTAGCTTAAGAGTCCGTAGTAACTGAAAGTTTACATTTTTGTGCCTTTAATCAACGCTTTTCCGAAAATTCCACTCAGAAATGAGTTCTTTAAAGGGCATGAAAGGTGTTGAGCCAAAAAAAATATTTAAAAAATTGATAAAAATTCACAAACCTACAGAAAAATGCAAGTCTCTTCACTTTGATTATTTTGACGAGAGCCTGATTCCACCACGCTGCCCCACATATGATATCGTCCTCATATCTCGTTCTTTTCATTGTATGTTACTCTTTTTTTTTGGTCACATCTAATCTTCGACACGTACAGTATTATGACCTATTTGTAGAGAAAATGCCCTAAAACTTGCAGTAAAATTAAAACGAAATAAATCTTTTTCTCCGGACAAAAAAGAGCAGACAACAGCACAATTCACAAGAGCAGCGAGGCAGGAACACAGGCAAAAGGACAAACAGTTTAAACATTTTGAGGAAGACAAAAACCTCTCCTGGCATGTTTTTCATTAGCGCGGCTGGGGCAACATTTGCACAAATCACAAGGTCACGTGACACCTGCCTCAGCCACTTAAATCCAAGAACAACCCACGGAATGACGTCATCACATTTAGCGTTCCTGGGTGGGTGCGTAGAGTACGCGAAATTCGAGAGATGTCAATTATTTTCTGAAGACAAAGAGCGATTTCCGCTAAAAGCAGGCGGTTATGTGGCTTGGGGAAATAAGGCAAACAACACAACACATAGCTCGACGTGTTCTTCTTCTAAAAATTCTCTCTCTCTCTCTCTCTC
>NW_004798441.1:142875-145222 GCF_000002075.1 Aplysia californica
ATGAGCGCCAGAAGATTAGAGCTGTTACAAGAGAGTAACAAACATAAAAAAGAAGAAGGGGAGATAAGGACGATAGATGTTTGACAGGAAAGAAGAAGCAAACCACACCAGAGCACCCGCCAACCACCCACAGACACATACTATGACCGATCAGCGACACACCTGAGACCAAAAGCAATGTAGCGGATCATTGTGAACCATTGACGCTCAAATAAAGCACTATTGCGGTATATCTCTCAAATCTAACATACACAAATCTGAAATGCGAATTTGGTGCAAATTTCCATTGAAAGCATATTGTTGTTGTCTTCTTTAGGAGTTTCAGACAGACGCACCCCCCCCCCCCCCCCCCACACACACACATACATACACACACACATACACACACACACACACATACACACACACACACACACAGAAAAGGGGTCTTGATAGAGTTATGCTTCGTTTTTTAACAAGCCCTAAAACAAAACAGAAAGTCTTCTTCAAGTTTGGTCGACTGACCAGAATGCGCGGCCTCATGCTGAGTACAGAGTTCTAACAATAACAGTAGCGTTCTTACGGACAACGACATGCCTTGTGGGTTACGTGACACTAAACTGTTTCTGTTTACCAGAGAGAGAGATTAGAATTACACTACGCCAGTATACAGACTTGACCATCACCGATTATTTATAGAGGCACCAACCATCCATGTCTAGGTGTTGTTTTAGCCAAGTATACAGACTCTTTGGTTGTACCGCGACTCTTCACTCTTTCAAGACCTCACGGACAGCAGTCCACAGGCAATGTTGCGGCACACTTTGACTCATCACACACAAATCAGAAGTAATGTCAACTAGCAGCAGCAATGTCGCGGAAAGTAATGTCAACTAGCAGCAGCAATGTCGCGGAAAGTAATGTCAATTAGCAGCAATGTCGCGGTATATTTCGAACTATTATACACACATTTAAAAAAACCCAGCCAATTTGCACATTTCACTGTAAGCATTATGTTCTTATTTGTTCTTCAAGTATTAGATAAAGATAACAGAAGGAGACTGAAAAAAGTTTTACCTTAACATAAAAAACAGAGCCCTAAAACAACGACTCTTCTCCAAGCTTGGTCGAACGACCAGAATGCGCGGCCTCATGCTGAGTACAGAGTACCAACAATAACAGTAGCGGTCTTAGGGACAACGACATGCCTTGTGGGTTACGTGACACTAAACTGTTTCTGTTTACCAGAGAGAGAGATTAGAATTACACTACGCCAGTATACAGACTTGACCCATCACCGATTATTTATAGAGGCACCAACCATCCATGTCTAGGTGTTGTTTTAGCCAAGTATACAGACTCTTTGGTTGTACCGCGACTCTTCACTCTTTCAAGACCTCACGGACAGCAGTCCACAGGCAATGTTGCGGCACACTTTGACTCATCACACACAAATCAGAAGTAATGTCAACTAGCAGCAGCAATGTCGCGGAAAGTAATGTCAACTAGCAGCAGCAGCAATGTCGCGGTATATTTCGAACTATTATACACATATTTAAAAAAAAACAGCCAATTTGCACATTTCACTGTAAGCATTATTTGTTCTTATTTGTTCTTCAAGTATTAGATAAAGATAACAGAAGGGGACTGAAAAAAGTTTTACCTTAACATAAAAAACAGAGCCCTAAAACAACGACTCTTCTCCAAGCTTGGTCGACTGACCAGAATGCGCGGCCTCATGCTGAGTACAGAGTACCAACAATAACAGTAGCGGTCTTAGGGACAACGACATGCCTTGTGGGTTACGTGACACTAAACTGTTTCTGTTGTACCAGAGAGATTAGAATTACGCTACGCCAGTGTACACACCCTCTGGTTCTAGTTAGATTATACCGCTACTGTTCAATCTCTCAGGACCTCACGGATTGAGGACGTACCGGGAACGTCATATCATATCCGATCAGCAGCGGTTTTTTTTTCTTCTTTTAGTAAGAATTTTACGACACTTGCAACACAATAAGGTTATATATATGTATAAGTGCCGAAGAGTAGAGATGTTACAAGAAAGTAATCTGGGTCGATAACTTTACTTTTTTACTTTTTTCTTTAAAAAACCAAAAAAAAACCCAAACAAAATAAAACCATAAGGATCGAAAACAACAACAAGAAAGTAACAAACACAAAAAAGAAGGAGAAGAGATAAGGAAGATATAATATGTTTGATTGGAAAGAAGGAGCAGACCACACGAGAGCAGCCGCCAACCACCCACTATCAGCAGCAGGGAGGGAGCAAAAGCAATACAGGCAGAGGTCAATAAAGAAAGTGACGACTATGGGGAACCCGTGCACGCATGTAAGGGAGGACGAG
>NW_004798441.1:147481-148738 GCF_000002075.1 Aplysia californica
CAAACATGAACCCTACAAAAAAAGAGCGCCATGGCAAATAAATATTATATAGATCTAGTTATCTGATAATTCTCTTTTTTCAACCCATCATGGCAAACACACACAGAAACACGCGAGGAAATCTCGAAAAAAAATGTTCCTTGTAGAGACTGAATCCAAGTCGGAATTTATCTTAAAAAAAACAAAAAACAACAACCTATAAAACACTCACACTAAAAACCTAACCCCAAAACACTCGGTCTAACCAGCACTTGTGAAATAATGACACGTTCCCAGAAATCCAACAACACTTGCATTCAAATAAAACATTTTGAGGAATCTCGAAAATTCCTTCCTTGTAACGACTGAATCCACGACGGAATTTATTGAAGAAGAAGAATTGATTAAAAACAACAACAGCAAAAAAACAAACAAAAATGGCACTTCAAAATTCGAACCATAACCCCTCATTCCAGCCACCAACACCAATTCTCAAATAATGACACATTGCCGTCACAGAAATCCAAAAACACTTGCGATCAAACACACGTGAAGATCCTTCCCTTGTAACGATTGAATCCACGACGGAATATATTTATTTTTAAAGAATTTATTTACAAACAAACAAAGAAAAGAAAGAGAAACATGACAAATCCTAACAATAACCCCTCACTCCAGCCACCACCACCACCACTTCTCAAATAATGTCACAGTTCACACAAATCCAAAACCTCACTGGAAAAGGCCACGGTTTTAGCACAGAGCTGCAGTCATAAATTCCTCACAGTTGAGAAGCAAACACAATATTCTCTCTCCCCCACCTGCCTGCCTGCCTGCAGCGAACGTTTTCGTTAAGTAGCGGACTGACTGACTGGCTGCCCCCTGGCCTGGACTGGACTCGGCAACGCCGGCGGGTCACTCTAGGACGCCTTTCTGCCCCCCTCTCTTTCTACCACTCTCTCTCTGTCTCTCTCCCCCTCTATCTTTAATTCTCTCTACCCTTCTTTCTCTCTCTCTCTCTCTCAATCTCTCTCTCAATTTCTCCCCCCTCCCTCTCTCTCTCTCTCAATTTCTCTCTCTCCTTCTCTCCCTAAATTAAACTCCGGAAGAAACACAAACAAACACGCAAGTCGCCGGCTCTCTCTCTCTCTCTCTCTCTCTCTCTCTCTCTCTCTCTCTCTCTCTTTTATACCTCTCTCTCTCTTATACCTTTCTCTCTCTGTCTCTCTCTCTGTCTCTCTCTAATACCCCCCCTCTCTCTCTGTCTCACTCTCAAAC
>NW_004798441.1:150950-152341 GCF_000002075.1 Aplysia californica
GGGGGGGGGTGAGAGACAGACAGACGAACAAAGAGACAGACAGAGAGACAGACAGACGGACACAGAAAGTGAGAGAGAGAGAGAAGATAAAGGGATACAGAGATAGGGAGGGAAGAGAGAAAGAAAGAAAGCCTCCCACACCTCCACTTGGCCCGCCCCGGGTGAGAAATGTGCCCCAGTCTGACACCTCCTGGCACGTGTGAGAGTGTGAGGCGAACAGCGGGGTGCGCGCGCGCGTGCACAGAAAAACAAAACCCCCAAAAAACAAAAACAAAAACAAAGCGTAAAAACAGCGTCTGGGAGACGGGGGATGCTTAGCCCTAATGGCGTGGATCTATTTGTCGGAGAATGTGGCGGGATGATTGACGCTCTTCCAGGTGTCCGGCACAGGAAATAACCTCAGTAAAAAACAAAATGTACGGGTGTTTTTACGCTCCCAACGACAAGATTTAAACCGTTTAGGAAAAGAGCTTCCGATTTAGACGGTCAGAGAGTTAAGAATGTATCGCTTCCGATCCTTCCTAGCAGGGTCAATCTGGGCTGAAAGGGATGTAACCAAGACGCTGTGGGTATCAGAGCGTATAGGATACAACCATGGCGTTCTTTACTAACGAAGATTAACGAAGTAAAGCACGCTATGGATACAACATAATATCTCGTGAAAGACAGAGATACTCGATGAAAAATTTCTCCCCACTCGAGAATAGAAGTCGGGTCTCCTGCTTGCGACAGCGAAGAGTCTACTAACCCAACACAACTACCTCACCACAGGCGTCCGTAATATCCACAGTAAAGAGTGTAACACGAAAAGGTTTCTTTTCGAAATATATCCCCCCCTGTCTGTCTGTTTGCCCGTCTGTCCATTGCGTCTCTCCTGCAATAACCCAATCGTATTTCTTCTTCCATACTATTTCTTTGACATTTGTGAGGCAGCGTGGTGGAATCAGGCTCTCGTCAAAATAATCAAAGTGAAGAAACGCGCATTTTTCCGCAGGTTTGTGAATTTTTATCAAATTTATGTTTTTTGGCCCAACACCTTTCAAGCCCATTAAAGAACTCATTTCTGAGTGGATTTTTCTGAAAAACGTTAATTAAAGGCACAAAAAAATGTAAATTTTCAGTACCCCTACACTCTTAAACTAAAGAAATAACTAATCATTTTCTCACTAATTTTACCTCTGAAAACAGGTGACCCCAACCTCCTTCTTTCGCAAATATCTCGACTTGTATTCAAGATAAATGGACTTTTTAAAATCCAAATAAAGACAAGTGAACAAGCTTTAGGATGATACCAATAACTCTGCATGCCCCAAAATTGACGAGAGCCTGATTCCACCACGCTGCCTCACATTTCTCTGTTGTTTTCGTTTATTGTCATCCCTGCCACCCCC
>NW_004798441.1:152441-153520 GCF_000002075.1 Aplysia californica
TGCAAGATTTACAACCCCCCTCCCCTTTTTATTTCTCTCTCTCCAGAGAGCGAGAATACAAAAAAATGAAGAGATAATCATAAACTCACCCACTCCACAGGCCGTCTTTTCCCATAACCTGGCTGGACATCGACGGTCAAGCCGGGCCAATGACTGGACACTGACCAGTGCACGACTGGATGCATCACTGGGCTTAGTTTATTTCGTTTTGGAGAGAGTTTTACTACACTAAGGTAATAATATAAGTGCCGAAGATTAGTTGTGCTCCCCTTTCACCACTTAACTACCGTTATCGTGTCTATGTGTTTTTCTTTCCCTATTGCCTCTGTCCGTCTATCTGTTCACCGTGTTTTCCTCCGGCAGTTGTAAGACTAATTGGCCAAACGATCATTATCTTATCGACAGGCTTTTCCTTCATGAAAACACCACCACCAACTGTGAAAACCGCAAGCCCGTCTTCTCATACCTCTATCACCCCTCTTTCATTCCAGAATCATCGCCTCTCTCATTCCTGTACCATCTATCTCTCATTCTAGTATCTTCCTTCTCTCATTCCAGTATTACCCCTTCTCTCATTCTAGTGTCTTCCTTCTCTCATTCCAGTACCATCCATATCTTATTCTAGTATCTTCCTTCTCTCATTACAATACCACCCCTCTCTCATTCTAGTAACTTATCTTCCTTCTCTCATTCCAGTATCACCCCTTCTCTCAATCCAAATATCGTCCTTCTCTCATTCTCGCAATATCCGTCCCTATCCCGACCGCCAGTCTGGCATGGGCTAACGAGCCCCTGGATAAACCTACCTGCGGGCAAGATGCTGACCAGATCCCCCCTCCCCCCTCCAACTTCCCAAACCTCTAGAATCCCGCCCAAATAGTCCCACGCCACCCATGCCAGACCATGAGTCCAGAAGCGCTGTGTGCCATTTGGAGGAAGTGGAACTTCCTGGACGTTTCAAATAGTGAAGTCACCATTCGCGTGATTCGAAATCTGTTTGTTTGTTTGCTTGTGTGTTTGTTTGTTTGTTTATTTGTTTGATTGAGTAAAGAGAAGCACATCGACACAATCAGAGCACG
>NW_004798441.1:154195-155176 GCF_000002075.1 Aplysia californica
ATAACCTGCCCCTTCCCCCCCCCCCAAATCGCTTCTCACCCCTAGTCCATCACCTTTTCTATCTTCCCACCCGAGCCTACATAATCATATACAATCGACCGTCACCATCTCACGTAACCACACCAATTCCCTGTGGACCGCTGCAGGCAGGCAGGCAGTTTGGGGCCATTCCATCAATAGTGACGCACCCACTTATTGCTGGAATGACCCCACAAAAAAACTGATCTAAAAGAAATCGAAGCAACGGAAGAGTCATTTTTCATTTTGTTGCTGCTGTCGTTGTTTTTGTTGTTGTTGATGTTCTTGATGTCGTCGTCGTCGTCGTCGTCGTCGTCGTCGTTGTTGTTATTATTGTTCTTTTGCGTTTTTTTTGGGTGTTTTTTCCTTCTTTATGTTAAAGGAAGATTGTATCTAACAAAACAAAACAAATCAAAACAAAACAAAAAACCCCCCAAAAAACCCCACTGCTCCGAATGTTTTCAGGTCATCACCTCCGAGTTACGTATGTCTTTATATGGAACGACCCCTTTTCTTCCTACTGAAGTAGACGAGTCACACAACCCCTTCCCCCTTCCCCTTTCTGCCCCCTCCCACATCTCCCCTTTCTGCCCCCATCCCCCCACCCCCTTGTCCCCTCACAAGAAGAAGTTACAGTAGGTAGGTAGAATAGTGGTGACGTCAATAGGAGGTCATGAGTCAGCTGACAAAAACGCCGACACAGAACAGACACAGCACAGCTTAGACACAGAGCCCCCGGGAGAACAGACACAGAGCCCCCGGGAGCCTCAGTGCCCATAGCTCAGAGTGTCCTGCCCGGCCCTGCCTGGCCTAGCCTGGCCTGGCCTTGCCTGGCCTGCCTCCCATCCGGACATTAATCTGTGCCGTGACAGTACATGGAGCAGATAAGACACGGGACACACAACACAACGCGTTATTTGGGGTGGTTAGGGGGAGAGGAGAGAGGGTGGGGGAGGGGCTGGA
>NW_004798441.1:156577-164274 GCF_000002075.1 Aplysia californica
CTCATTTTCCCCCCTCTCAGTTGTCATTCAGACAGGACATTTCATATGTCTGCCCTTTATATGACCCCGTCCTGTTGAAACCTACACACGAGTAAAAGAGAAAATACTTTCAGGGACATAAACAAGTTCATCCTTCATAGCATAATCTGTCTGTCTGTCTGTCTGCATGTATCCATCTATCCATCTACCTTCCTACTCGTCTGTCTGTCTGCATGTACCCATCCATCCATCTACCTTCCTATTCGTCTGTCTATCTAAACAATTATTCCATAACAAACACACAACTCACCTCTACACAGCAACATATCAATTCACAAGATTGATTATCATATCACATAGGCATCCATTATTTTGTAACACAAAACATATATACCTCACTCATTAACTCATTAAGAAACTAACCCTAACTCGACAAGTGACGTACTCTCAAGGACGGCTTAGGAACACGATGATAGAAACTGCCCATACAGTAACACAGAGCCACACAAACTCAACAAAAAAGCCCATAGGAGTCAAAGACTTTCCTCCCCTTTCTGCAGGCAGTGGCCAATAACCTGACATGTATAGTGATATCACACACTTGACTTCAATGCATTCTTTAGCTCTTACTCTTAGTTTTCACTTAAGGTTTTACTGCACTTGCAGCAGAGTTGTTAAAAGAGAGAAACAAGCAAAGAAAAGAAGGAGAGAGAGAGAGAGAGAGAGAGAGAGAGAGAGAGAGAGAGAGAGAGAGAGGGAGAGAGAGAGGGAGAGAGAGAGAGAGAGGGGACGATAGAGGTGGTTGAGAGGAAAAAAGCAGCAAACCACACCATAGCGCCTATCAACAACCCATCAACACTCTCTAGAATCAGAAAGCTTTACCGATCCAAACACGTCAACACACACGCTTTCACATTCATTGACACAAGTACAAACAAACATATATACACACTGAGAACAATTTATCATCTAATTGTGTCAATTTCAACTGCCTGGTAAACCAGGTAGGAAGGAGCCATGTTGTCCGCCAGCTGTATAAAATCAGTAAGCCTAAACTTTATTGAATTGTTTGATTATATTGCACTTTTTTTATCCATGACATCGCTTGCATGTGTGCTTAAGAAGTATTTTGTCAAAACTCAAATTCTAAATGTTGAAAAAGGTAAGAAAATGTGTGAGAAAAGATACACAAAGAAGGCAGAGAGATAAGACACACAAAGAAGGCAGAGAGATAAGACACACAAAGAAGGTAGAGAGATAAGATACACAAAGAAGGTAGAGTAATATTGTTAAAAGAATGAAACTCTTTTCTCTCTCCAGAAAATAAAAATTCCCTTCTGGGCTTGGAACATTTGAACAACCCGCCAACGATGATAATATTATTATGTTGAGCCTCACCTGGTCCCTGCTCTCGGCCAGAGATCCTCGCGGCGTGGAGGGAGCAAACACACTGATATCCTCGTAGTGGTTCTCCGAGGCGAAAGAGCTCCGGTTGGACCTCCTCTCGTGGTCCGGGCTGTACCGGAGAGACCCCGAGGAGCGCAGACGGCTCCAGTCCGTCTCTCTGCGCATGCGCTCTTGATGCCTCCCCATCTCCATGTACTCCTGGGAGCTGGCGCGGGAGGAGGAAGAGTTGGAGCGTCGTATGCTGTCCACGCGCTGGGCGCTTTTGGCTAAGTTCTCGTGAGCCTTAGAGATAATGTCGGCCACCGACTCCGAGGGAGATCTCTGACCGCCGATACTCTCGTACAGAGACGAGTCTGCCGAGGCTGGGGACGTTGCTGACGTCATGGTGGTGGGGGAGGAGATTGCGCTGTCTTTGAAGGAGTTGGCGCCACTAGGGGATGGGGGAAGGACGGGGGATGTGGCAGTGGCGTTGGTCTTGCGCTGATAGAACGAGAGAAGGGCTTGCTGCTGGAGTCTTTTCAGCTCTCCCTCCGTGCTGGGCGGTCGTGTGAGGTCCTCGGACTGGGCGCGGGAGTGACCACCACTGGTCAGCGAGGCCTCAGAGTGGCCGGAAGATACCCCGGCCAGGGTTTTGTTGTCCATGCCAAACTCCCGGTTTTCGTAGGCGTGGAAACCGTGTGCGCGGGGGCCACCGCCTCCGTAGGCGTTGTTGTCGACGAGACGGTTGGAGTAGAGCGCAGACTCGGTGTCGTAGCTGGACAGCTTCAGGGGCTCCGAGCCGCCGTGTTTGGGCGGGGCAATCTGCTCCGAGGTGGTCCGCTTGAGGTTGCTCCCCTTGGGCAGCTCCACCGACCGGCGCAGCCAGTCCTCGTTCTGCCAGGCGTACTTCTGCTTCTCCTCGCGTCTCCCCGCGGCCCGGCTCAGCCCCTCCCTGGACCCCGCCGGGTCAAGGCCGCCGCTGGGCGATGACGTATCCTCGGCTGCATGGCCACTAGGGTCCGTCTCCTCTTTGATCTGACCAAGCGCCGCCGAGTCTGAGTACTTGATGCTCCGGCTGATGTAGCTGGATGACGTCACACCCGGCTCGCTGCTGTTGCTGTTACCCGACGACCCGGAAGCCGATGACGGGTACTGCTGGAATGTTCCGGAAGCTGAAGGCTGAGCCGCTCCCTTGTTGCCCTTCCCGCTCAGTTTGGATTGAGCGATAAGTCTCTCCGTCTCGTCGTAGATCCCGTACGCTTTACGCAGTGACGGCTTGCGCGTGAACTCGAAATCCTCAAACACTTCATCCTCTTTGTCCAGGTCGCTGTTCTCTGACGTGACCAGCGAGTCTCCACCGCCACGCCGGCTCTCCTCCGCCATCTTGTTCTGTAAGGAGGCTGCTACGCCGTGCAGCGTGCCCGTAGAGGAAGAAGTGGTGGAGGAGGTAGAGTGAGGCTGGGAGGCAGCCGGGGGGTTGGAGGGTGAGTCGAGGAGGCTGCCGAAAGAGGTGCTGTGTGAGGAACGGGGCTCGGAGGAGGAGCTGCGGGGGTGGGAGTGGTCGGAGCCCGACAGGTCGTGTGCGTGTGAGTGGGGCTTGCTGCCCACAGGCGGGATGGCGTGGGAGGGGGAGGAGGAAGAGGAGGAGGAGGAGGGAGGAGGAGGTTGGGCAGCGGCCAGTCGAGTAGACACGACAGGAGCGCTGTTCTCCCTCTGGTGGTGATGGTGGTGGTAGGGCCCGGTCAACATCTTAGCCGCGGCGGCACACTCGTTGTGGTAGCGAGTCTTGTTGCTCGAAAAGGCCGGGTCGAGACTGCGGCGTCCGCGAGGGGCGTTCATGTCCACCGCCTTGTAGCTGGAACTTCCCCCGGAGTCTGAGAGCACGGCGGACAGGTCGTGGCGGGAGTCGGCTACACTGGACACGGACCCGAAATCGTCCCGGCCGCCGAAGAGACCGCCGCTCTCGTTGTGGTGGATGACCACGCTGCTGTACGACTCGGCCTCGCGCATACCGGGCTGGAGGAAAACCGAACTCGAACCCGAACCCGAGCCCGGAAGACCCGGCGGCTGGTGGGACTCGAATCTCGGTGAGGGCTCCTGAGACGAGCTGGACGGCAAGCGCTTCTCCTGCTGGATGAGGCCGTAACGCGTGCCGTAAAACTCCTCGGACAGCTTGCGCAGGATGGAGGCGCTGTTGTCGGTGAAGGCGGGGAGGACGTTGTGGGAGCTACCACCACCACCACCACTTCCACCGCCGTTGTTGTTGTTCTTGTTGCTGCTGCTGCTGCTGTTGTTGCTGTCGCCGTTGGCATCGTCTGAGGGCTCGTCCGTGGCGTATTTGGCCTGGATGCTCTCGATTCCCGGGAAGGGAGAGGTCTGGAGGTGGCTCAGACCCGGCAGGCCCGACAGACCTGGGTACTGGAAGTGCTCCGGCTTCTTCACGCCGCCCATGTCACCCGGCGACGGTTTTCTGTCTGGGCCGAGGTCAAGGTCGCTGTTCTGAAAGTCTCGGGACATCCGCGCCTGGACCGATTTGTCCCCGAACTGTTTCTTGTGGTCGGCTGGTGATACGGGGGACGTCTGGGTGGCGAATTCTCCCACCTAAGGGGGAGGGGAGGGGGTTGGGAGGGGTGGATAGACGGAATGTTGGAGTGAATGAGTTGGGTGAGATACAAACAGACGGAGGGGAAGAAAAAACGGTTGTTTGGCAGAGGACAATAAATGAAACTTCATCACCATCAACAAAACAGAGACAATGAAAGTAAGCAGAAATCCAAGACCACTCAGGATACACACCATCAACAACAGTCTCAGACAGGTCCAAGAATTTAAGTACTTCGGAAGTATATTCACAGAGGATGGACGACTGAACAGGGAAATAAAAACATGAGTACAAAAGGCTAATAATGTTAGTTACCAGCTTACTCCACTACTGAAACATCCTAACATCCCCATGACAACAAAACTCAAAATGATCAACACCATATCCCTCCCAACACTCACCTACCAATGCCAAACATGGACCACGAACAAGACATTGGAGCAAAAAATTACAACATATGAGATGCGATGTCTTAGAAAAGCAGTAAACAAGACCAGGCGAGACAAAATTAGAAACTCAGTAATCAGAGAAATGGTGGGCACTAATGATGTCATGCATCACATCCAACACCAAAGAATCAAATGGTTCGGACATCTCATGCCAATACCAACACACCATCCAGCACAACGTGCCTACATAAAAAAAATTCGATGGCAACAAGGCTAGAGGGCGACCGAGAAAGACCTGGATAGATGGAGTCAGGGAAACACCAGCAACTCATGGCATCCCCCGACCCTAGCTCTCCGGCTGGTGGCAGAGAGACGTCTCTTTCTTCCCACGACACACAAAATGAGAGAAAGAGAGAGAGAGAGAGAGAGAGAGAGAGAGAGAGAGAGAGAGAGAGAGAGAGGGAGAGAACGCTTTTCTTATCAGATTCTGGAGAGCACTATTTGACTCTGTTAAGAACTAAATGAAGGGCACAGAGAGAAAGGATGAGCGCGCACTCGACTAAAGGGAGACTTGTGTCCATGGTGCGCACCAGCGAAGCAAACATTTTTTTTTTTACGTTTAAGGGTGAAGGCCAAGACAGCGTTCAGTCTAGAATATCATAATTCAAGTAAGAGTTTTACGACACTTCCAACACAATTAGGTCATAAAAGCAACGAAGACTAGAAGTGTTACAAGAGAGTAACAAACACAATAAAGAAGGAGGAGAGATAAAGACGATAGATGTTTGACAGGAAAGAAGGAGCAAACCACACCAGAGTACCTGCCGACCAACCACAGAGATGCGCGGAAGTGTAATAGCCGAACAAAGCTCAACAATCTATAAACAATCATTGTTATACCCCGAAAGTGCCCAATACATAAAACACTGAGTAATTCCCTCACCCAAAGCCAACGATCTGATCCCCCCTCCCCCCCTCTCAAAGCCAATCGACTCGCAGGAGACAGTGACAGATAACTGCTTTTAACCTAAACACCCACTGAAACCAGAGGAAGGCAAAAGGAAAAGGAAAAAGTAAATGACACTGGTCCCGCTAATTTACTGTACCTGTGTCTCCACATTCCTGTGCCGACCACTGACAGAGCTGTAGGGTTCCGACATCTTGACGGCGTAAGGCAGCATGTTGTCCGTCTGGGTGCTGGTGTTGTAGTAGGGCGTGGACTTGACCACGTACGCCTTGCCCCGGTCCCCGCGCTCGCTACCCCCTCTGTCACCGGGGCTGCTGGCGGCGGCGGGCATAGAGCCCGGCCGGTCCTTGGAGATCCCAGAAACCCCCTCGCTCTGCGGGCTGGGCCGGGCGGGGAGGGAGTTGCCTCGCTCCTGGTAGGAGCTGGGTCTGTCTCTCTGGACACCTCCACCAGGGACGGCCCCTGACCTCATGGATTGACCTCCGTGGCCGGGGGAGTGTCCAGAGGTCGAGGGGTCAGCGAGCCGCTTTCCGGCCCAGGCACCGTGTGACGTAGCGTCTCCCCCGCCGCCGGAGTACGGCCGGCCTTGTGACGACAAACCGGACAAGCCAGGCCTGCTTACATCACGGCGTCCAGGTGACCCGCTGTCCAGAGGGCTTGTGCCCGAGTCGACGAGAACTGGACTCGAACCCCGGACAGATGAGGGTAGGTTCAGGTTAGTCGGGCGCGGTCTGGAACCGGCACCGCCGACAACTTCCCCTACTCCTCCTATTGACCTCTGACCCTGCAGGCCCACATTTCCTAAGGCAACGTTCAGACTCTGCTGGTCTACGCCCGCGCTATCCCGCTCGGGCGGCGAGGGGGCGTTGTAATCCTTATCCTCGATATTGTGTCCGTCGGAATCCATCTTGGGCGGGGGGTAGCCCGGTTTGGAATTCAGGTAAAAATCCTCGAATCGGTTGTCCACATTCTCGTAGTTCCGTCTCTGCACGCGGCCGAAGCGGTCGTACACAAACTCGGATTTGAACCCCGGGTCGCTGCTGTTGCGCGCCTTACCGTCCTCGCCCCTCCGCTCGGCCGTGGGGCTGCTTTTCTCCGCCAGGGGGCGCAGGCCGGGCGTGTAGGCGAGCCGCTGCTTCTTGGGGAACTCCTTGCTGGTGTTGGTGTTGTCCGTCATGGACTGGGCCCGCGAGTTGATGGACT
Organism: Aplysia californica; assembly: GCF_000002075.1. Lineage (NCBI taxonomy): Eukaryota > Metazoa > Mollusca > Gastropoda > Aplysiida > Aplysiidae > Aplysia > Aplysia californica. The sequence goes on from NW_004798441.1 coordinate 163,104, forward strand.
GGGTCGGGTCCGAGGCGCCGTTGGCCTTGGTGACGGGCCAGGACGGGTACTTCTCGTGGTTCTGGTTCACCTTGATGTACTTGACGCTGGCGGGGTCACGGGTCGGGACGCCTTGACCCCCGGCGGAGGACGACGAGAGGGCGGGGTCGTAGGGTTTGGGGTCGTAGGGTTTGGGGTCGGGCGACTGCGGCAGGCTGTCACGACCAGTGACTTCGTCGATGTCGTCGATCTCCGAGATCTTCTCACTCCTCAGCGGCGCCGTGCCAAGGTGGCTCACGTTCTCGTAGTCCGGCTGGTAGCGCAGTAGGTTGTGCGCTGGCATAGAGCGGCGGCCGCCTTTACGGTTGGGGTTCATATCCGAGGTGTACATGTCGGCGCTGTAAAGCTTGCCCTCCCCCGGCCCGGAAGTCCTGTGGGCGTTGCCCGCGCCGCTCAAGCCGTACCCGGAAGCGGACACAGAGCGAGGCATGCCGCCGGAGGAAGTGGAGGACGATGATGATGACGCAGGAGCCCCCGCCCCGCCCATCTCGCGCTGTTGCCATAGCGACGAGCTGGTGTACTCCTCGGGAATGTTGGGCGTGGACTTGGTGGAGGTCATGTGGGGTTTGTCCCGCGGGGAGCCGGTTGGGAGGTGAGCCCTCTGCCCCTCCACCACCCCCTCCCCGTCGTCCTCGGGCTGAGTCAGGTTCGGGGAGGATTTCATAGACAGCAGAGGCGGCTGTTGGGAGTACGGATATTGCTGCTGCTGCTGTTGTTGTGGTTGTGGTTGTTGCTGCTGTCTCGCCAGCCCCGACTGTCGAGCAGAAGAGGAGGAGGAGGAGGAGGAGAGGAGGTTATGACCCTCCGACCTCCGTCTGCTCATGTTGGCCGCAAGGTCAGGCTGATGATGGTGGTGGCTGGAGTGGTGACTGTGGCTATGGCCGGCCGACCGGACCTTGTCATGATGATGCTGCTGATGCTGATGCTGCTGTTGCTGACCGGAGCTGACGTTGCTGTCGAATGACCAGCGCGTCTCGTGTGACGGCCAGGGCGGGTCGGATGGTTGGGGCGGGTGGCGGAGTGGGGAGCTGGGCTTGCGGTCAGCGGAGACGGTGGACAGTTTGCCCACGCTGGGGAAGACAAAGGGAGAAAGTCCGTTAGCACAGTGGGGTTTTTTGTTTCTTTTTTAAGA
>NW_004798441.1:164374-165629 GCF_000002075.1 Aplysia californica
ACCTTATGCAATTGCGAACGCCATAAAACACTTACCAAAATAAAAGAAAGTAAAAGAAAAAAAAAAGAAGATTCGGGACTTTCTTGACCTTACAACGCGCACACACCCTGGGTCTCCGTTCTGTGTGGGGCTACATCGAGTCGCGGAGACTTCATATGGTTGCTTTTAAGGACAAGCGGGCCAACCCAGATTTCGGGGATTTCCAGAAATTTTGACCTACACCACAAGTGAGCATTGCCCTATCTATAGGAGAAGTTTGGTTTCATTGGTTCGTATATTTGCTTGGTTATAGAGAAAACTCTCCTTGTCTTTTAAAGAGACTGAATAAAGATCCAAAAACTTTAACTTCGAATTTCTCAAAACAGCATTTATCGGGATAGCCCCCTTGTGCTTAAAAGCGACCATATATGGCTTTGATTTATCACTCCCCCCCCCACCCCGCCAACTTCCTCTTCTGCCATGTAGGGCAGGCCTTGTGTTCTACTTCCTCAACCGTCTGTACTAGAGGTGGGCAAAATCCGGATAATCTCTAAGGATAACCGGATAATTCTCAATGAAACATTATCCGAACTCAGATTCTTAACTCTCTTTCCTGACCCGTTCTCCGAAGTGAGTGCACCCATTTGTTGAAAGGATCCTAACCCGCTTGTCGAAGTGGTTCTAACCCATTTGCCGAAGCGGTTCATAATATATTATTTGCCGAAGTGGTGAACTAACATATTATCCGGATTTTGCTAAAGCGACTCATTACCCAGCCCTAGTCTGTACGCGCAGAAAGGTCAACGTGCCATTATTACTTATGCTTCTTCTTTCTTTACGCGGAGTATTTTATGGCTACAGGCGAGTTGTAGAAAGAAAGAAAAGATACACGATTTGTGAACAATTTTAAGAATAAATAAATAGCCAAATAAATTATTTTTTGTTGTTGTTGTTGTTGAGGGGGGCAACTCCCTCCTCAAAATGTTTGCTTTATGAGATTAAAACATTTGAACGACAGACCATTGAAAATCGCGTTTGGTGTGCTGATCAGACGTATGATGATGTCTGCCAGTGATTGGTCACATGGTTGCTTGCGTGTGTAACGTCCTTAAATGTTGAAAGACAAGAAAGATCAGCTGATAAGAAACACTCTCTCCTTCCTCTGGGTTTGTTTGCAGCTGCTGATAGTAGCGACAAATTTACGACCACTTTTTAAAAACTTTCACTGCGGAAATAATGGATTTGTGGATAGACCTATAATGCCATTAATGCGCCC
>NW_004798441.1:167344-168738 GCF_000002075.1 Aplysia californica
CCTATCTCCATTTTTTTTTTTGTAAAGGTGACTTCTATTCGTACGCCCAGGGGTCATTTTGTACCCCCAGGTTTGTATAATTCACATTTTAGAATACTTCTAGATCTAGTTCGAAGCTCTCTTCGAAACTTTCAGTATTTCTCAAAAAATCATTTTGACAGACTGCTATGCAAAGCGTACGGATCGGATTAACGAGTAAATGTCCTCTTTAAAAGTGGTGGCACACGAGTTCCCCACGTCGTATGGATACGATAGTAAAACACGACGTACGGATAGGGTAAAGCTCACGCTATGTTATGAACTATTTCACTGTTATTGAAAATGGAGATAGGGAAAGAAAGCACAGAGGTAGCAAAATATTATATCAAGCTTCTTCGAATGCAATTATCTGAATATCTTGATAACGGCTCCGAATATTCTTACAACTCGGACAGTGCAGATAGAACATTTATTTTTGGTTTCTATTTGCATGGTTTTAGTAACTCAAAACGGCCAAAAATGTCAGATACGACGTTGCAATTCTGAGGTTGTGATGCGACACTAGGCATGCCAGTCTCGGAGACCCAAACATTACGACACACATCACGTGACCTGACCGCGTATCTCATTTCCCCCATGTCATCTGCACCCAAGATGACTCGGCTAATTTGGCAGATTCCATGTCGGAATGTATGCATATACGCATGCGTGAAATTTCAAGTTTGTGAACGATTTACATCTCTATCAGCTCAAATTAGACCATTTAGAAAGCGGGCTGCTCTGACTGTGTGTTTTAGTTTTAATAAGAGTTTTACGGCACTGGCAAAACAATTAGGTCATAATATTATAAGTGCCGAATAATAGATGTGTTACAAGAGAGTAACATTCAGACAAAAGAAAGAGAGATCAGGACGATATATGTTTGATAGGAAAGAATGAGCGAACCACATCTGAGCACCCGCCAACCACCCACATAGACAGATGGACAGACAGACAGACAGACAGACAGTATAACACTAACTAACACTGCTTACTGAGCAGAACAAAAAGGCAACACCCACACCCACACAGTGTACTGGAACAGGGGCGGGGTGGGGGAGATGTGAGGGGAGGGGTGAGGGCAGGAGTGAGGGGATATGTGGGGGGAGGAGTGAGGGAAGGTGTGACGGGAGGTAGGGGTGAGGGGACGGGGTTGGGTACCAACTTCAATTCTTGGGAGTCGGTGTGGAGAGTCCTGTGGTGATTTGTCAAACAAATGTCAAGCAGCATGAGGAGGTGACAGTTTTTGGACGACTGGCTGCTGCAGTGTGTGTGTGTCCTCGGGGCAAGACAGTCCGGGGGACTTGAGCTCGGACAAGAACGACGGCTTTTCTTTCTTTCTTTTTCTTCTTTCTTTCTTTTTCTTCTTTCTTTTT
>NW_004798441.1:169647-170676 GCF_000002075.1 Aplysia californica
CAGGCCAGGTCGGGTGTCCGCGGTCAGAGACAGAGGCCCCCTGTGGAGATCTCCAATGACCTTCCCCACTGACCTGCTCCACTGTCCGGCTCCCGTTGACCACAAGCTAATCATCAGGGCTTCTTTGATTTCATCCTTCTTTGGATTATTGTCTCACGTCTCTCTTTTCACCCCATTCTGTCGGTTCCTCTCGGTTTCTGTCTCTGTCTTTCTTTCTCTGTCTCTATCTCTGTCTCTGTCTTTCTTTCTCTGTCTCTGTCTCTGTCTCTGTCTATCGGTCTCTGTCTCTATCTCTGTCTCTGTCTTTCTTTCTCTGTCTCTGTCTCTGTCTCTGTCTGTCGGTCTCTGTCTCTATCTCTGTCTCTGTCTTTCTTTCTCTGTCTCTATCTCTGTCTCCGTCTGCATTCTTTTTTAAATTGCCAGCCATCTCTCTTTCCATTTTATACTCGCTGTTCTTCTCAATTTATACATCTCTGTCTCAGTCTCTGCCTGTCTGTCTCTCTGTTTCTGTCTCTGTCTGCATTCTTCTTTTGGATTGTCTCCCGTCTCTTTTTTCATCCCATTCTGTCTGTTCCTCTCAGTTTCTGTCTGTGGATAGTTGGCTGGTGCTCTGGTGTGGTTTGCTTCTTCTTTCCAATCAAACATCTATCGTCTCAAATTCTGTCTCTATCTCTGTCTGTCTGTCTCCCTATTTCTGTCTTTGTCTGTCTCTCTGTTTCTGTCTGGTGATGGTGTGGTATGCTTCTTCTTTCCTATCAAACATCTATCGTCTTAATCTCCTCTCCTTCTATTTCGTGTTAGTTACTCTCTTGTAACACATAATCTATTCTTCGGCACTTATATGACCTTATTGTGTTGCAAGTACCGTAAAACTCTTTCTAAAACTAAAAAGTTTCGGTCTCTGTGTTTCTGTCTCTGTCTCTGTCTGCATTCTTTTTAAAATTGCCAGCCGGCCATCACTTTTACCATTTATTCTGGCTGTTCTTCTCAAATTCTGCCTCTGTTTCTGTTTCTTTCTGCATTCTTCTT
>NW_004798441.1:172271-173892 GCF_000002075.1 Aplysia californica
GGGTTGCTAGGAGTCTCAACTCACGGTGGTCGCGCATTCTGTTCTTACAACGTTTGAAGTGCCACCCTTTTGCCCTTTTGCTCAGCCCTATCTGTGACCAGTGTACAGTTCGGACGTCTCGTCTTGCGCATTATCATAAAAATATTGCGTATCCAGTGTGGCGGTAAACACACGCCATAATACCAGACGGAAAAACTCTCTCATATTATAACGTGGCAATCACCATTACATAGACAAACATTTGTTGTCTCCCTTCTGCAAACCACACACAGCCGACTTACCTATATGGAGAGAGTCTGAACACTCGCATAATGGGGGGAAACTTTTGCCACTATCAGCAGAAGAATGTCTGTTAACAAACAGGCAAAAGAACGTCTTTCAGCCCAGAGCACTGGGTTTCAGCAAAGACGGGTCAGAAAAGTACAAACTGGACGTTCAAAAGAGACGTTGAACAACATTGCGGACATAATATCGCGTTTTCCAGTCCGCATTCTTTGACCTCGTCTGGTCCTTGAGAACACTAAAGCTAAATCTTAAAAATTCTTCAGGGCTTCGCTACTTTCGCACTCATCCACAGCCAGAATCTTCAGACGTGATTATAAACAGAATGATCTCCGCACCACGATTAACTCACACACGATTGCATAAACATCGACCGTTCAGAAGCATCACACCCTCGTAGTATATGACAGGGGTATTTTTATTTCTGAATATCTTCTTCCTTTTTCTCAACGCGACATACAGCTTTTCAGAGTTCAGCACACGACTGCAAAGACATAGCATCTCCTCTCAGAAACCAACCTCGTGCCTTCGAATAAAAGGGATAAATATTGCATATTTGTGTTTCTGAGTAATATCTTCCTTTATCTCAACACCGCATAAATATTTCAGACACACAAAGACACAGACATGACTACTCAGAAATCGCAAACCGTCACAATATAAAAGTGGATTATTTGTTTGTGTGTTTGTTTCTGGGTATAATCTTATTGTATCTCAACACCGCATAAATATTTCAACACATGAATACACAGATATGACCATTCAGAAATCTCAAAACGTCACAAGGTGGTTATTTGTTTGTTTGTTTGTTTCTGGGTACAATCTTCTTGTATCTCAAAACCGCATAAACATTAAACTCCAGCACATGAATGCACAAGCATGACTACTCAGAAGCCTCAAAACGTCACGATATAAAAGGAGATTTTTGTTTGTTTCTGAGTAAAATCTCCCTGTATCTCAACACCGCAAAAACATTGAAGTGTCCACAAAAAGCTTCTTTCTCTCTTTCTATCTATCGCTCTCTCTCTCTCTCCCACGGACGACTATTCGTTTGGAAGTTCAGAGGAAGCAGCTGACGTTGAAACGAGCTCAGTACCGCAACTCACTACGCATTACGCCAAAGTTACGTAGAAGCTCCGAACGTTAACCATACTTCCATATGACCATACAGTACAGCGTCAGCGAATTATCTTCTGCGTGGTTTGTCCTTTGCGTAAACATTTCTGACGGCAGAGCTGACATCCCGGGCAGTGTGCTTGCTTATTACGTCTCTCTCCAGTAATGAGTATACCCTGTGCACACTCACCATCGAATGCAGTCGAATGGAGTCGGAACTAGT
>NW_004798442.1:0-1307 GCF_000002075.1 Aplysia californica
CCCTTATTATTAAACAAAATATTTTACAGACCTATTCTGGAAGTCAAAGACGAAACTTGCTGAAGAAGTTATTGGAGAAAATAAATGTTTTACAAACACGTGTAGATTTAAGATATTATTATCGATATATTTTATATTTGTGAAAGTTCGTCGCTTTGTCGCCTAAAACTTCCGAACCTCTTAACTTACGAATTTGAAAAAAAAACCGTGGTTGAGAATCATTTAAAGGGTGCACAATTATATTAAGGAGTCTGAAGTTAGAGTAGTTTAAGTTTCAGTTTTTGATTAGTTTCGTTTATACCCAATCTTGGGAAACTACGTCTTCTAAGACGTGATTGTAAACAAGTGAGGCTTCCGTTCACAAGCAGTGCGCACTGTTTTCACAATAACTTGACGATCGATTCTTTGGATTTCGTTCATCGAACGGGTACCCAGCAAGCATTTTGCATTTTTGAAAGTTCGTCACTTTAGTCGCCTAAAACTTTCGAACCACTTAACTTTGGAATTTGAAAAAATTAACGGTGGTTCAGAATCATTTAAAGGACGCACAGTTATATTATGGAGTCTGGAGTCACTGTAGTTTAATTTTCAGTTTTTCATTAGTTTCATTTAGATCTAATCTTGGGAAAGTCCGTCTTCTAAGACGCCATTGTAAACAAAAAGGCTTCCGTTCACAAGCAGTACGCACTGATTCCACAATGACTTGACGAACGATTCTTTAGATTCCGTTCGTCGAAAGGGTACCCAGCTATTGTACTCATATTTTCCAAACCTCATCTACTATAAAACATCCATGTAGGATGTTCGCTTTTTATATTCGTGCGCCAATGCCTTCTTTCTTTCTTTTTTTAATTTTTTCTTTCTTTCTTTCTTTCTTTCTTTCTTTCTTTCTTTCTTTCTTTCTTTCTTTCTTTCTTATTTTCCTTCTTCCTACACATTTACTCTCCCAACCAAACCAACTACTCCACCATTGAAATGGCCTAATTTTGTCTTCGAGAGCCTTAAATTTTATAATACAAAAGATAAAAACCAATTCCTGAACACTCTCTAGTGTGCCAATGGAAAGAAAATCCGTAAGATTTCGCGTTTTTGTAGTACAATGTATTTCTGGTACTCATTCCACAGAACAGGGTGATTTCTGTGTCTCACTGTAGACATTTGCATTATACTATGTCGTCGTGTGTGGCCTCGCCAAGCTGTCCTTCAGAGATGGCCCCGCTAACCCCACCAATCCAACTCTCTTGTACTGATCTCATTACATTTACATCCCCCCCCCTTTCCTCATCTATTAGCTCTCGTGCGCACGC
>NW_004798442.1:2186-3758 GCF_000002075.1 Aplysia californica
AGAGAGAGAGAGAGAGAGAGAGAGAGAGAGAGAGAGAGATAAAGACAGAGTGGTGGTAGTTCGGGGAATCGAAAGTCGAGTTAGATTACCATAATTATCTCCTTATGCCGGAGACACCTCGGAGCGCCTGTACCAGCATCAGGACCAGGCATGTGTTCGCAGAAGATATTCGGAGACGTCTCCGGTGAGCACCCAGGGACTATTCGGAGACGCACTCCCGCACACAGATGCGCTGTGTTGGGGAGTTAAACTGCGTATTGTTTGCTGCAGATCACACATATAGCTACTAAAACTGTTGCAAATCAATTATTTTCCTAACTGCAAAATATCGGATATTTTTACTTGGTCTGGAGGCACAAAGCATTTTGATTAATCTATCTCCGTCGGAGACGTCTCCGAATAGATGCTGCGGGCAGGACCAGGCACAATGTTCCCGCCGGCAGCAAATGTGACAGTACTAGGCAAGATGGACTATCCATCTATTCATTAGCTGCATTCTCCCTGCCTGCTTGCAACTCAGTGCCTTTCAAGGTTTTGCTTGGTGAAAGTTTTGCCAGACAGTTTTACAGTATTACAGTGTTACTGTAAACTCTCTGGTTTTACGGCGCACGCAACCGCAAAAGGTCATATTATTATTATAACATTATGAGTATAATATGGGACTTATGTTGGTTGTTTTCACGTTTGTTCCCACACAACACGGCTTGGTTTCATTTTGAAAATGGTTATTAATGATATTAATTCTCAACACACAGTCTGTCTCAACACACATCATACACCCTTTAATCCTTTAGATTTCTTCTCTTTGTCTGTACTGAATTTACTAAGCGGAGTCCGTTTTGCAGCTATCAGGCGTGTGGCTGCCGCATGCAGAAGACCTCGGTTGAATTCTCGCGTGGAGCGAATAGTTATAATAGAACAAAGTAACTCTCTTCAGTCCTGGTTGGCCCAGACAGAGTGAGAGGGTCGAAGCCCCCCTCCTAAATTATAACCCGAATCGTGTCGATGGGGGCCTAAACACACGAGCATTTTTAATGAACTTAATATCAGTATGAATTTAGTCTATTAATGAGATCCTGAAAAATAGAAATATCTTAATGATTACCAAAATGACCTTATGCAGTTGCGAGCGCCGTAAAACCCTATACTAAACTAAAACAAAAATGACAGTTCTGAAAACTAAAAATGCTATGTGTGGTCAACCCTTCTGTATGGCTGTAAATGCTGGACAATCACTGAAGACAGTGAAAATAAAATAGAAGAAAGAGAAATGTGGTTTCTTAAGAGACTGCTGAGAATATCGTGGAAGGAAAAAAAATAAACTGAGGTAGTACTTGATGAAGCCCACATAGGACACTAACCGTTAAAAACAATCAGAAAACGACAAATGCAGGTTTTGGGACACCCGAAAAGACATAAAGGTATTGAACATGTAGCTCTCACTGGCAAAATTAAAGGTAAAAGAGGCAAGGGCAGGCCGTGAGCAAACTACTTACAGAACCTAAACAAATGGGTAACGGGGACAGATCAGGGTAACGTAGTTTTTTTAAGAGCATCCGAGCAAAGGAATAG
>NW_004798442.1:7376-9579 GCF_000002075.1 Aplysia californica
TACACCATTACCTCCTTCGCCCCCACCTCCCTATCTGTATCTCTTTCTCTCTCTCTCTCTTTCTCTCTCTCTCTCTTTCTCTCTTTCTCTCTCTTTCTCTCTCTCTCTCTGTCTGTCTCTCTCTGTATCTCTCTCCACCCCGTCCTCAGACTGGTGTGATTGCTCCGTACCTTCTAGAATAACACCAAACCATGAATCACCCTGATGACTCCTAAAATAAAAAAGCACAACAACAACAACAACAAAAACCAAATATTTTTAAAAAAGAAAATAATAGTAACTTATACAGTCTGTTAGCGAAATAATTATGAAATCTGATCTGGTAAAAGATAAAAATAAATTAAACCAAGAATATATATATATCTATATTATATGCATCACGAGACTTTCTTACAGTGACCACCTGTTTTTTCATACAACATCTGGCCAGACTAGTGTGAGTGTGAGTAAACTAGTACATGTTGTTTTTTGTTAGCGGGATTGATTCTTCTTATCTGCGGCGTGCAAAGTGTTTGGCAGTGAGTCAGTCACGGTGGAAGGAAAGGAATTTTTTTTTTTCTGAACGCCTAAACGCATTCTGTTTGTATGTCGACAAAAGAAAAAAATATTTGGCATTAATAAGGAAACGCTATCTACATATCATTGAGATACGTACAAAATTTGACAAAAGGAAACTGTTGATATCAGGAGATATAGACTAGTTTACCCCCCAAAAAATGAAGTAAAGTCGGCGAAAGTAAATACTGTCGAGTCGACAAAAAGGGCAACACATTTGAGAAAAAGGAACACATTGGACAAAAAGGAACACATTCGAGAAAAAGGAACACATTCGACAAAAAGGAACACATTCGACAAAAGGAGTAAACACATTTGAAAAAAGGAAACAAACTCGACAAAAAGAAGAACCATTCAACAAAAAAAGAGACACATTCAATAAAAAAGGAGACACATTCAACAAAAAAAGAGACACATTCAACAAAAAAGGAGACACATTCAACAAAAAGGAGACACATCCGACAAAAGAAGACACATTCAACAAAAGGACACGCGCTCGACAAAAAGGGAACACCTTCGAAAAAAAGGAACATGCTCGACTAAAAAGCAACATATTCGCCAAAAAAGAAAACAAGGTCGTCTTCGATACATGCAACTCAGTCTCAAGTGTAATTTCAGTTCCGTCTGCACATAGGTGGACACTCTGTGTTGTTTGTTCCTCTCTCACTTTGGAAGAACGGTTGGAAACGTCGAGGTAGTAGTGTGGATTATAACAATAATACATCTGTAAGCTCCAAGTGTCAAGGTCACTTCCGGTAGCGTGACCTTGAGGTCAAGGTTGCGAGAAGTGCCACCATGTTCCGTAATGTGAGGCTGAGCATCGGCAGTAACGCTGACTACACGGCCCTGAGAGAGGTAGGCTAATCATGTGGTTTTTGTTTTTGTTTCGGTTCACATGATATGAAAGGCTGAGATGCAAAACCTGCTACATCCATTTTAGCACTTTTGAGAAAATCAGGGTTTTTTAAAGTTGCTATACGCACCCACAAGCCTAAAAAAGATTTTTTTGTGGTGGTTTTTATGAAGTACATGTGTTGGGTTTTGATCGAAAAAAACTTTGTGCGTCTGATAGCCGGTAACATTGAGCATATAAGCAAAAAAATCGCAATGTTTTTCAAAATGTCGCTTAGCCTGTTTTGCAAATCACCCCGTCATATATTCAATCAATTCAGTTACAGTGTGACTTTGTTACTGTTAAATCAATACTTGCCAAACTGGGTAATATAAATAACCCACAAGACGGCAGTCTGGCAATTTTGCGGTGGTGGGGGGGGGGTGAGGCTGGGGGGAATCACCCAGGCAGTGACAGATATCATTTGAAGATGCGCATTCTGGTCATTTGACAATTCTCGTTAAACTTAAGCAGATTTATAACCACTATTTGATTTTCCTTAAACTAAAAAACTCAAGCTACAACATGCAAACTATTACGGTAGCTTTGTAAATTCGTGTTTCTTTGGATCTTTGCAATGGTTTGAAATGTGCAGGAAAAAAAATGTGCTTTTGGTCTGCTGGTAGTCGGCCTTGTGCGTACATTTCGTCCTCAGATAGTTAATGCCTTCCTTGGAAATACATCCAGGTGGGCAATGCGAACATTTAATCTTGTTAAATTTGACTTTCTCCGGCCCCTGTTATACAGAGCGGGGTC
>NW_004798442.1:13397-14590 GCF_000002075.1 Aplysia californica
TTGGTTTTTGTTTTGTTTTGTTTGTTATGTTTTATTTTGGGGGATTTTTTGGAGGGATGGGTTTGGGGTGGGGGGTGTTTTTTGTTTTTGTTTTGTTTTTTATTTGTTTGTTGCTGTTGCTTTAAAGATAAAACTTACACAAACGTAATATCATCTCATCTATCAATCCTGTAGTTAGAGCTAGGTTACATTTAAAAGAATAAGGCATACATAGAGTGGAGGTTATATCAACAAGGGTAAATCAACTCACATGTTACACAAGACCACACCAATTCAGACAAGTCTACAGACATATGCCTACCATTGCACTACCTTAAAATTACAAAGTTTTATCTGACATTTTTGGCCAATTTGAATGATTGAGATCCTGAAGTCAGAAACCAAATGCTCTATCTACTCCACCAAAATCGTAATATTATTAGAAGTCATTATCAAAATATTCAGCAAATTGCATTCGGAAAAGCTCGATATTATGTTATGAAACAAAAAACTTTTGACGTCAAATTTCTCATAACTAGGTACCGGTACTGGTCTGATAGAACTTCGGAAATGTTTAAGTACAAGGAGGCTGTCCCGAAAAATGCTGTTTTAGGAAAATCGAGGGTAAAGTTTTGGCCCCTTGTTCAGTTTCTTTTAAAGACAAGGAGAGTTTTCTCTATAACCAAACAAAAATACACACTAATGAAACCAAACTTCTCCTATAGATAGGGCAATGCCCACTTTTGGTAAAGGTCAAGATTTCTGGACACCCCCCCCCCCTGAAATCTGGGTTACCCCCCTTGTCCTTAAAAGCGACCAGTTCTAAGGTAGCGAATTTACTGGCCGACAGTAAGAAGCACCAATTTTGTTCTTGTTGCTGTTGTTGTTGTTGTTGCTGTTGTTGTTGTATTAGTCAGGGCTATTGTGTCTAGTTCAGAGCAGCCACCAAAATAAACGGCATGCCACCGATGTTGCTTGGCATTATTCACTGGGCCACTGACTACCATAAAATTGAGAAGAAGAAGAAGAAGAAGAAGAAGAAGAAGAAGAAGAAAAAGAAGAAGAAGAAGAAGAAGAACAACAACAACCTTTTTGATAAATTTAAAAAAAACAATTTGAAAACGGAGTGCTTATTGGCCCACAGGGGCATATAAAATTTCCCCTAGAACATTTATTATTTGCCCACAAAATTGCGAATTATCTCCCCTGTGTTT
>NW_004798442.1:14745-16024 GCF_000002075.1 Aplysia californica
TGCAACAGCAAAATCCCCATTAAATATCAGAGAAATTATTTTATATTATAATTATACACTTCTCTAAGGCTTAAGTCAATATTATATTTTATACCAAAAAGTAAGTCAATTTCTACTATAATATTAAGGAAGTATCTAGATCTTGAATGACTCCCAGACCAACAAGATCCCAAAAGATAACAAAAACTCATTTGTGTTATAAAGGATACAGAATGCTAATAGTAATAGCTGTATTTATTATTTCTTACGTAATCTTAATAATCAAAAACTAGATCTATTAAAGCTAGAGAAAGAACGAAAAGTCCTCTCATCTTCAAAAATAGCTCAACAAATTAGTCCGTCAATCACCTATTTTAAATTGAGAATGTATAGTTTTCCAATCTAATGCTAAAAACAAAAAGATGAACAATAGCTCAGAAGTTAGAGAACAAGTTGGGACAATACCATGTATGAAATACTTTGAAAAACAACGCATTAAATGGCCCATGTGGGCCAATAAGCCCCAGCTTATTTGCCCATGTGGGCCAATAAGAGCAGCCATTTGAAAAATAGATAAATAGTCATTAATTACGATAATGATTATAATGATAATAACAGTAGTTGTAGTTGTAATAGTTATAGTATTACTGATAACCATGATAGAATAAAAATAGTAGTAATATTGATAGTTAGATGACTCATAATAATAAAAGTATCTGTAAATATCATAATGATAATAGAAATAATAAGCAGAAGTCGTCACATCTACATTGTTCTACTGTCTGTCTGTCATAATTTGAAACTGGGGGTGAGTGGGTGCAGGGAGGGATGAGCGGGGGGAGCTTTTAAGAAGTCGTCTCATCTACATTGTTCTACTGTCTGTCATAATGTTACACTGCTCGTCATCGAGATGGGGGTGGGGTAAGGAGCTTAGAACTACTGTGAACTCCTTGGGGTGGGGTGAGTGGGTGCAGGAACGAGGGTTGGGGGGAAGGGGTTGGGAGGACGGGGAACGGATTATTACGAAGTCATCCCATGGGTAGGTTGGAAGTGGGGGAGGGGTAGTGGCAGTTTAGGAAGTCATTACGTCCCCACTGTCGTCATCCTATCTATATTTTTTTTCTACTGTCCATTCATGATTTAATTTACACTTTATTATTTCGTCATCGCGATGGGGGTTGGGTGAGTGGGTGCAGGCGCGAGTAGGAGATGGGGGGGGAGGGGTTCTTTCTCTTTCTCTCTTTCTCTTTCTCTCTCTCTCTCTCTTTCTTTCTCTCTCTCTCTCTCTCTCTTTCTCTCT
>NW_004798442.1:17136-18327 GCF_000002075.1 Aplysia californica
GTCCAGATAAAGCTATTATTCTAATAGAGGCATCTGGTGGCGTGTCACTATAGTAAGTACGTTCTATTTCGTTATTTCCTTCCTAGATTTCAACTTAAATCAACAGGTAGCACAGTCATCATTCCGATTTGCACGCTCTTTTTTTCTCTGCAATTTTCTCAAAACTTGAACATTTGACGTGGGTGTATGTGGAATAACCACACCTAGATCTACTTTTTCATGGACAACAGGTTATTTTGCGTAATGTCATCGACGTAAAACGTGTTTTAAAAAAAGAAAAAGCAGCAACAACTACCACAACAAGAAAAAAGTCGACAGGTGTCGCGTGTCGGGGTTAATTAGCTGTATTGTAGTGACAACAGGTGGCTGGAGCCCTAGAAAACTCACGCTGAGAAAACGTTTTGGTGGAGCATTAGGCTGTCGATGATGACGACAAGTGTAGAATTTACAGTTTCTGGTGGGCGACTGCATGACGCCACTGGTAAATATATCTAAATCCAGGTCCTTCCTCTTTATTTCTTTCCCTCAGTTATTATGACGAGAAGTGTAGAATTTACATTTGTGCGACAGTTTCTAGGTGGGCGGTTGCATGACGCCATTGGTAGATCTAGTTCCTTCCTTTTTGTTGCTTTCCCTCAGTTATTTCTGACTTATGACAAGAAGTGGAGAATTTACATTTTGTATGACAGTTTCTAGGTGTGCGGTTGCATGACGCCACAGGTAAATAGAATCTCCCCTCAGTTATTTCTGACGTTCTGTCACTTTTAACTTTCACTAGTTAATTAATTAATGACCGTTATTGAATCGATATAGGCCTCTTTTTTTTCAAATGAATAGACCATTGGCAGATGATCCTAGCTGAAGATAATCATACTTGAACTTGAATTATGATATTCTCTTTGTATTACATCAGTGGACAGTAGTTAGTGTAACCCGGAGATCTTAAACATGAAAAAAGTTCTTTGTTTCTAATAGTCGACAGTTGATATAATATCCAGAGTACCGTCAAGCCTGTCAGTATTATCTTTGTGTTCAGAGACTAGTCCATATAACCGGAAGATTTGTCATCTTCAATTAACTCTCCTTATATGACTCACCACAATTCCTTTGCCTTCCGTTTCACCACATGACTGTATTACTGACGTAAAGCATCGCTCAAAATGCGTACATTCTTAATATTAATAACCATAA
>NW_004798442.1:18427-19656 GCF_000002075.1 Aplysia californica
TGCGATCTTGAATTGGCACGGACGCAGACTGCCGCAAAACACCAGTTACACTTGCGGGTGACTTGCGACTGCCGACAGCCGCCATTAGCTTTGTTTACCGCGCCTCGTTTCACGATCAGCTGGTGACCTGGATACGCGAAAAGAGGCTTCGTTTCCGCTCTCTATAATGGTGGAAGTGCAGGAAGTGATATTTCGCGAGGCGCATTTTGTTTTGAGAGTATAGATCTAGACCTTTTAACTTTTGCATCTCTCAAGATTTATCATATTATTGCTCCATATTCCAGTGGAGTGCAAATATAGTAGGTCAATGACTTTCAGTTGATGTTAAAGCACAATTATTGCTTTTATCAAAAGGCGGGCCAGCTAGTGTGTTATAGATCAGAAAAAACTGCATTCTCAGAAAGAAACACCTATGTAAGCCTATTGTAAGCTTGAATACAGTTAGACCGCCCTGGATTCCATCGGAATTGATGGGCTTTTTGTTTCATACCAGAAAGAGTCCCATTCTTAGATTCTGTAGAGACACTTCAGTCACTAAACATGGTATTATGCGAACATTTTTTCGCCGTCGGACCTCAGACGTGGCTGACCGCTCGCCGTTCAGACTCTTATATTTATTTATTCACAGACGATAAGAAGTTTTCCTAATTACAATTCCTGAAAACGGTGTTGTTTGTCCTTATGTAAAAATAACTTCAAATTCAGAACCAGCGTTTTCAAATTAACAAAAATCAATCGCAAGTTCTTTTTTTTTTTAATTGCAGGATTTTGAAGATCACCCAATTTTTTTTGTAAACAAAAAATTAAATTACATTTATTACTTCTTTAATTACCAAAATTACATCGCGTATTATTTTCTTATCACAAAGAGGACGGACAGCTGTTAGTTTAAAGGGAACGTGGAATGCACCCTAAAAGCATTTTCTCACGCCTAATATAGTGACCGACTTGATGGTTTTTCTCAGAAAAATACATGTACTACTTAATTATTTCGTTTGTCTTCTTTTCATGTATGGTTCGTGGGAAAATGGATTTAGCAAATTACACTTATTAACAAAGACAAAAAGAAACCATTGTCAAGGCAATGAGCGGATGCAAATCATTTTATTCAAACCTTATTAAGGGCAGTTAATACGGATTCAATGTCTTTCTCTCTCTCTCTCTCTCTCTCTCTCTCTCTCTCTCTCTCTCTCTCTCTCTCTCTCTCTCTCTCTCTCTCTCTCTCTCTT
>NW_004798442.1:19756-21114 GCF_000002075.1 Aplysia californica
ATAATAATGCATTCTTAGCGTAGATCTATATCCAAATTATACAAAATGCTCTGTGAGCTTCACAACTATTATCTACAATCCACTTAACAAGTTGATGGAGATTTTATTCCCTTTCGATTATATTTTTTTATATGCCTATGTCTTTTCTTTTGGAAACATAAAAATATGTACTGTATGTCGATGTGGGGGAGATTGTTCTGTCGTCCGTTTCACACGTACAAAAAAAGTTAATCTGAGATCACCTTGCTGTTATAATCATTACTTTACCCTGCATTCTTTGGATCAAGAGGAAAAAAATCAAAAGAAGAGTAAGTTCATTACCTCCGATTGTCAAGGAAATGTGTCGCACCAACATACTTGGATATGTACTCTTGTGGATAAATCCAAAGAAAAATACGTAGAAGCTTTGGGTTTGTATGTTGCGTGCAAGTTCATAATAAATGCACCAAAATGAGGTAATAGAACATTTACACGGTAATGTATCAAAAGTGAATAAACTGTTCACAAAAACAAAGATTTCTTCAGTTTACTGGAGTTTTTGAAAGTGCCCAAGTAAAAACATTTTTACTGCTGTCTATCGTGGGATATTGCGATGCTACAAGATGTCTGAGTCTTGTCGGCGGTAAAACCTACGTAAAGGCACGAAAAATAAAACTTTTTTATTGTTTTTCGTCAGAACAGACGGTCTTTATTCGTCAGAACAGACGGTCTTTATTCGTCAAAACGGATGGTCTTTATTCGTCAAAACGTATGGTTTGTCAGAACGGACGGTCTTCGGATAGTACCGTACCAAGAATGTGGAGCCCGAAATGTTTCGCTTTACGGAAATGTTTCCATTTAATATCTGTTCTACGATGAACGCTATTTCCAAAATTAGTTTTGGATTGCAAAAAAGTGTTGGTCTATCCGAAGTTCTTTACACTTTTCGTTACGCGTTATAAGCGTGAACTTCCCCCAAGCGAAAAGTGTGGATTACATAACGGATTACATTACGGATTACGTCACGGATTTCGTCACGGATCTGGTGGGGTTGACGGAGCAGTTTAAGTAGATCTAGAGTTTTCTTCGAGTTTCCTGTTGACGTCACAAAGGGTGGATGTCCGGCCCACACGGCGATGGTCCAGCACAACCGTGACGTCACAGTGTTCGTGGTGGACCAGAACTCGGTAATCCTTGACATGCCCACGCGGAATGGTGCTGTTGCTGCTGCAGCTGCTGTCGGTGGCTGCGCTGCTGCGGCTGTGGCTGCTGGCGCCAGGGGCGTGCCCGAGAAGCCGGAGACCACAGAGGAGTTCGCCGTCAACGTCGCTACCCTCGCTGCTGTAAGTCACGGGGAGGGGGTGGGGCGGGATGGTAAA
>NW_004798442.1:23855-26228 GCF_000002075.1 Aplysia californica
ATATTGAAAGTTTGATGTCTTTTGCTTCATTTAAGATAAAGATTAACAACTATAATCGACTAGAAATATTTTATTTTGATTTATTTTGGAGGTGTGTATGGTTTGCTGTGAGCTAGGGGGACGAGATAAAGGAATATGGACCTTGCAATTGTGTAGCTGTGAGATTATTTTTAGAACCATTACCTCATGGCCGCCTTTGCTTCAACCAAAGATTCTCCACTAGTGGAAAATCTTTGCTCCAACGTTCTTCATTCGCAACTATTTTTAGATTTGACCCCTTTTCCAGCATGAATGGTCTGAAATGTAAACAACTCTGATTGGTAAAACGGAGCAAAAACGGTAACTTTTAGCTCACTTCAAGCGTGTTTACATAAACAGTTGACTGTGTGGGCGTGCCCTGCTAGTTGCTATCGTCTGTTGATCTTTCAGTTTTACTCTTAGATTGACTTTAAAAAATTAGATTTTTAATTATATTTTAGAGCTTAATTAACCTTCCTCTAGATCTCTCAGAGCGGACTCCTCATCAAAAGGCCACCGAGACGGTCTAATATGCATGTGTGTGTATGTGTGTTGGTGCGTTTGTATGTGTGTATGTATGTGTGTGTCAGTGTGTGTGTGTGTGTGTGTATGTGTGTGTGTGTGTGTGTGTGTATGTATGTGTGTGTCAGTGTGTGTGTGTGTGTGTGTGTGTGTGTGTGTGTGTGTGTGTGTGTGTGTGCTCTCGTGTGTTTATGGTGCTATTGCAAACGTATAATTAAGGTAGCGTAAACACGGCACGTAAGCCGACTCGCGGCCCTCCGAGGGCGTGGTTTGGTTGAAAAGGAGGCAATTCAGATCTCTGCTTCTTTGCTCTTTTGCTCCTGCTATAATCCACCAAATACTGAACACTTTGAAAAAGTTCAGATTTTCTTCGTTATAAAAGCGTAAGTTGTTTGTATATCCGGGTATTTGGAGCGAGAGAATTGCCGAAGAAAGGGAAGCCCCTCGTGGTCGGAATTTGAGGTCCCCCGGTTCAAAATCCACACCCATGCATTCGAATGCTTTGCTGAAAGATTGAGGATTAAATACCGTCTTTTCATTGGCGGAGAACTATACAGCTTTGAGCGTGGTTTCCCGTGGTTAATATTTTTGGCCTTTGTCGTTTAGATAGAAAACCTTGAAAAAAATAGGTCTAAGTTTTCGAAGATCCTTTTTAACTCAAAATGTATAAAATACCGGCTAAAAAAGGTACCAATAGAAAGAACAGTTCTTTTTCTATTTGCATGAATCCTTTTGCGAAACTACCGGGAGCACTCATTATACTACAGTATTGAGCCGGCTCGCTCACCGCGAAGGCTGGTGCGACGCCGGCCGAGACAACACTCGGTGTTTTTTTTATTGAAATAACGACAGATCATCGTGTTTGAGGCAATAAAATACTGATTTGTAATGATCTCACAGTCTTGAAAATATTAGGCTTCATTTCTATGTACTGTTTTAATGTTGAGATGTTTGGTGCATTTGGTACTCTTTTACTATCTGTCAAACATGGGGTTGCAGCCAGTTAACGACTTCAGCAATATTTTATTATTATGTTCAATTGAAACAATTGCCATTCTCTTAAACATTGACTGAGAGGTAAACGTATGGTACCAAAATTCGCAGGAGACATGGGTCTTTCATATGAAACAGATGAATTTGACATACAGCTACTTTGAAAAGTTAATATCGGGTACATAGTATAATTCTAATACATTGTTGCAATTGATGTGACGTCCATTCTCGTAAAAATTTTGTTTGGTCCATAAGTTTTTTTTTTCTCTGTGAATGAATAGTTTTCTTCTACCTTGAAGTGGTTTTGCTAAGATAACTGCTAAATTTCAAGCCTCTATCTCAATTCTAAGACCCCCATTGCTGTGGAAACATGTTGCTCAACTTCGGAGGCCATTTTCTCCTTTTCGTGTTTCCTCACCTCGCACAATTAAAAGTTCTGTATTTTCGTCAAATATTGCCATATTTACGTCATTCTTTTTTTAAATTGTAGGGAAAAGGCGATAGTTTTCTAAAATAATGTTAACTCAGTTTTCAAATTTCCTTCATATGACTGATATCGACCGGCAGGGACACACGTGTAATGTGTGCTTTCCTGTATCCCTGTATTGTACTGACTCTTTAATAAATCATGTTTAAGTTGAGGAAACTCCATTCACAATTTCCCCCGTGGAACAATAAAGTTCATCTTATCTAATCTCTTATGAGAATAGTTGATTAGTTGTAGCAGTATAGTAACTGATATAGGAAGACAGACGGGGTAAGAATACACACGGTGCGATAACTCTTAAATGTAAAAGAAGTCGCAATAGACGGCGATACATAACTTTCCTCTTTACCCCC
>NW_004798442.1:27241-28372 GCF_000002075.1 Aplysia californica
GGGGGGTCCAAACCCTTTACACTCACTTGTCTCGGATTGTTTGGGAGATGGACGTTAACTTCGGAGTCGCCGTGTATTTCTTTATCCTTACTCCAGTCGCTACCTTAGAATTATAAAGTTCTATCTGACATTTTTTATCGTTTTGAGTTACTAAGGATCAGAAACCATGTTCTATCTGCTCTAGCAAAATTGTAAGATTGATCGGAGTCGTTGTCAAGATATTCAAAGAATAGCATTTGAAAAAAGCTTGACATGTTGTGAAACTCAACATTTTTTTGTCGTGAGATTTCTTAAACTTAGGTATTGAGCGGAAAGAACTTTGTAACTCTGAGGTAGCGTAGTGTTGAAAGGGGAGTTAAAACCCATTTAGTAATTACCAATTATAACCTTCAATGATAAGTGCAGAAGAAGAAAAATGTTCTGCTTTTGTATGCCGGGCTCTACTGAAGTGATGAGTTGTCAGTCATGTCATAGCCGACTGTTCTCTCTACCCGCCGTTTCAGACACCAGATTAACTCTTTCGGTTCTTAGTGCAGACACTGCAGAATTCATTCTCTCGATTTAGACATTGCACATTCGATTACGGACCAGCGTCTGTGATGCAGTGATTAAGCGCTTTGCTGTCGCACGCAGGAGACCCTTCTGTTTTGCTTGATTGAAAATATTATCTGTGGGTGGTTGGCGGGTGCTCCAGTAAAGTTTGCTCTTTTTTTCTTATCAACCATCTATAGTCTTTAGCTTTTCTCCTTTTTGGATTTGTTACTCTCGTGTAATTCCGTACTGGCAATCTTCGGCACTTATATGATTGTGTTGCAAATGCCATAAAAAAATCTTACGAAACCAAATGAAGACTACTGGGGAAAAATGAAGTGAGGGTGTCTATTTTAAAAGCTTGTAGACTCATAACTTCATATTTGTTCGACTGATGGTTTATTGTTAAGTGTTGTTGAGCATAAAATCTCACAACAATAATCAACCAACAGTTGAACAGAAATACAGTTATGAGTCAACAAGCGTTTAAAATTGGTACTCTCACGATTTTCAGTTTGTGGCTACCGTCATTTCCCCCTGTAGTCTTCAAATATTTTCAGACGCCCCCCCTCCCCCTTCACACGCACACACACACACACA
>NW_004798442.1:28472-29856 GCF_000002075.1 Aplysia californica
TGGTCGTTTTGAGTTACTTAGACAATGATGTCAGAAACCAAATGTTATGCCCTGTCTGCTCTATCAAAACCGTTAGATTATTCTGAGTCGTTATCAAGATATTCAAAGAATAATTGGTCGCTTTTAAGCACAAGGTGGCTGTCCCGAAAAATACTGTTTTGAGAAAATTGAAGGTAAAGTTTTTGTACCCTTGTTCAGTTTCATTTTTTTTTTTTTTACAATGAGAGTTTTCTCTATAACTAAACACATATTATACGCGCTAATGAAACCGAACTTGTCCTATAGGTAGGGCAATGCCCACTTTTGGTGCAGGTCAAGATTTCGAGAAACGCCCAAAATCTGTGTGAGCCCGCTTGTCCTAAAACGCAACCAATTATTACATTCGAAAAAGCATGACAGGTAGTGAAACTCGATGGTTTTATTAACGTCATATTTCTCAAAGCTAGATACTGAGCAGATAGAAGAATTAGAACTTTCTTGTTCTTGGGTCGCTAAATAGGTTTTCTCCAAACTTTGTTTTTACACCCTGTGTTACAAAATGTGGCATATCTTTAAAACTATTCAAGATATTTTAAAAATTAAAATATCCGCGTGATCAGCATTGACTTTGCTACAAGAACATGCACATATTTTGATATCCAGAATTTTCAACAACCGGGACCTTTCTCCTGGCACACACACACACGCACACACACACACACACACACACACACACACACACACACACACACACACACACACACACACGCAAGCATTTATTTGAGCCCGGCCTGACTATTGGAGTAGAATGAAATACCAGGTAAAAGTACATTTTGAATTTTAAGGATTCAAAAACTTTAACTTCGAATTTCTCAAAACAGCATTTATTTGGATAACCCCCTTGTACTTAAAAGCGACCAATTCCGAATGGGAGGGAGGCTAAAGTTTATGTTTAGCAAAGAGCTTTCTTGAAGATACAGAGTCCTACACATCGTGGCTTTTTACGCCCTATTCATTACACTTTAGTTCATTGAGGAGTCGGCTTTGACCCTGCCTCCCAAGACAAACCCGTCTCCACTTTCTGCCCCCATTCCTCATCTCATTTTCCCCTTCCTCTGGGCTCCTGGCTCTTTCTGCAGCCTTTCTACTGCTACTCCTTGGCTCCTTTTTACTGCTGTCTTTCAGCCGCACCACTGATATTCTGGTAAGAAAGATCTACACCTAGCCTTCTCGGACAAGGGTGAAAAATCTCGGAGGTCCCGCGTGCTAGTTGCGCATTTTAAAGATCCCTTGGTGATCCAAAATCGATAGGAGTAGGCTTCGGCCGTCACCAGGGCAAATTCAAAAATTCCTACCAACTGGAAATGTTAAGTGTGTCCCGCGCGCTCATATGAAGCACCACCCA
>NW_004798442.1:30128-32073 GCF_000002075.1 Aplysia californica
GGGGGTGTTGTCCCCCCTCCCCCCTCCCGGAAATGATTCAGCATTTTCACGATAGAACATCAATCACAAAGTGGTGGAATCAAGCGCCCGTCAATTTTAGGGGCATATTATAATGTTTTAGTTATCACTGTAAAGCTTGTTTCAGTATCTTGCTTTTAATGGAAAAAAACCGGCCATTTATCTTGAACAGAAGTCGAGGTTTTAGGGATTGAAGGAGGTGGGGGCTGTTCTGTGTCAAGGTTTAAATTGACGAGACAATGGCCGCTAAAGTATGGCACTTGACTCCCACAAAGCCTGAGTCTTAAGTGTTCATGGAAATCGTACTTTTACATCATGAGCGGCTTTCATCCTAGGTTTTTATAAAAACTAATCTATACAGAAATATGTTCTGAAATTATATAAAAGATGTTGAGCTAAAAAGAATAAATTCGATGAAAATTACCAACCAGCGCCTGATTTCATCGCGATGCCGCACAGATTAATGTTCCTACTTTCTCTTCCCCCGTGTTTTCCGGATGAGGCCAGTCTGTGTTGATGTCATAGACTTATATCATAATATCCTAGTTTGTGCACTCTGACGTAATTCAGGGCCAATATGGAGCACCAATTGACTTAATTCGGAGCCAAATGAAGGTCCACAGCGGAAATGTGCCTCTCGCTCGCGACTATATCGAGGGTGGTGTTTTGCCCATCGTTTGAGTGCCAGGGTGCGCACACTTTGCTGTGATGTTTTCTAAAGAGCAGAGAACGGCAACCATGGCAGGGTGCAGTCTAAGTTATTATAATTCCAGTAATATCGTCGCTGTGGCAAGCAATCCACTTAAGGGGGGGGTGTGGGGGGGGGTTATAAACCTATCTCGGTGACTATGGCCTTTTTAGATAAAGCCTTATAGCAAGGAGCTATAACAGGAAAACATGTGAAAAACGTAACTTTACTTTTTTTTTGGTTTAAGTCTACGGTTGCCGTGGGAACGGCCGCCATATTGAAAATAAACAGCTTTCATAAGGTAACAAGGATTTAAAAAAAACAAATTTGGTACATTGATAGATATTCTCAATACAAAATTTTATATAGTGGGGATTTTGGATATCTTGAATATGAAAACAGTTAGAGATGGATCAGTGACCTACCCCTTCAAGCCTCTGAATTCGATTACTTAATCATCCATGTCACTCACTTATGAATTCATCGATTTTATTTTCCACCTGTATAAAGTTAGCAGATGGTATGAATAACCAGCCCTGAAAATTTCATTTTCCGGTGTAAAAAATAATCAAACGGACTTTAGTGGATAGCTTGAGACATCGACGATATTGTCTGCATAAAGATGCAAAACTCTCGAAGCTCAAAAGCATGTGGCGTCAGGCGATGAAGGAGACGCTGTAATTTAGTTTCACGTGCTTCGATGTCGATAAAACAGAGACCCGTTTTGGTAGCGGGTTTCGTAAGATCACACAAAATTGTTCTTGTAATGACAGTGTTTCTCAGCTCCCCACAAGCTGAAAACTCTGAAAACGACCAGAGACCTGTAATTTTGCTTCGAGTTCGAGCTGCTACCGATTGGCTGATACTCGATTTAAAGGACATGTTCGCAAATCGACCTGCCTCAACACCTGCTAACCCTGTCTTTAAAAGATCGTGATTTATAAGAGTAGCCCAAGTTTTGTGGCACAGTTTTGGGATATTAAAAAAATATGTTAAATCAAATAAATAACTAAAATGCATTCTTTTGTTTCTTGTACTGTCATGTTTCATCTGGGCTGAGAATGGAGTCTCTTAGCCGCTGATTGGTAAACGACACCCATTTTATTTTGTTTGTTAAGGATTCAGTTTTAAGAACAATCTTTCTCTGCTATCGTTTCGTCTTAACACGTAAGGTGATAGGCTATACTATTTCTGGTAATGAGTGCACGTGCTTTTCAAATATTTTCAGACCCCCCCCCC
>NW_004798442.1:33907-35566 GCF_000002075.1 Aplysia californica
CACGTCCTTAGTTGAAGACCTAGATGTACTTTCTGCTCTCTACGTCATTTGGCTGCGGAGTACAGTTGAGATCTTCTGGTTTGTTTATGTACGCCGTTATTTCGGATCCAATTTTTGATGAATAATATCATATTATTATTATTATGGCCAGAGGAATTTAGTAGTTTTCTATCACGTAACTGTGAAAGCTCCGCTGACTGGTTCGGGCCATTAATGGCTCCCCTGAAAAAACATTGACTTATATTATCAAAAGAGATTATGGGACACTGGAAATTGAATTTATTTTACCTCACGAAAGGCGCTCAGAAGGTGTCGTTGTATTATCAACTTAGAGAAAATTGAGTAAGCTCGCGAAAGATTACAGAAAACAAAAAACGTACCGATATTCTTTTAGGTGGATAACCCGGGGAACTAAAGAAACAGAAACAAAAAAATACGACATAAAATAAACGAAACAAAACAGAAACAAAGAAATTAAAAAGTCAAAATAAAAACAAAAAAGTTCAAAAACCCTGATGAAAACGGAATCTTCGAACATGGATAAATGCTAAGACAATATCGAGAGAAAGCAGTGAGGCTGAAAGGGGATTTTCACTGCATTGCATGAGTAATCCGGCTCCGTGTGTCAATGCCTTACACAACACAAAAGAACAACACGGACAGAGTAGAACAACAGAACATTTTCTTCTTTCACTGAGAGCCAAAGCTCAACATGTCTGTAAATCGAGAAATTAACAGGAGGAACAAGGTTTGGCTTCAGAAACACGAGCAGACAAATCTGGCTGGCCGGCTCTCTGGGCCTGGCAAATTGGCAGACAGGAGATTGTTGGCCAGGATTAAAGGCGCAGTCAAGCGGTGGCAGAAATGTCGTCTGCGCGACGCCGGAACGGTTGGCTGGGTGTGCTGCCATCTTGTCTCTGTCGACATGAAGGAGTTGCAAGGCCAGAAAAAAAAGGAAATTCTAGGCCTAGCTTCCCGCTTCCAGACATTCTCGTGACTGTCTCGGAGGCCACGAATCTCCACGTACCAGAGCAGTCAAAACGAGCAACACTGTAACGCGACAGGGGATTTTCTTTCTACAAAGTCGGGACTTTCTTTCTAGGCTTGTTTGTTAGTCCAATGCAAGATGTAGCTCTCCAACAACAACATTCACTCTGTTTTATCAGCTGTTTTCCGTTTCCAGAATATACACCCATCTGCTCTGATCAGATTTCGAAACTACTGCGGTTAATAATTCATTTTATGCTCTCTATGGTCAGAAACATTTGTTTCAGAAACAACTTTTTCCTTTATATCTTGCAAGACCTATTGTGTTCCTCAAAATCTGACTTAGTGATTGCTTTGGAATAGATTCAAGGCGTATACCAGATGAAATATTTAGTTAATCCTCTAGATGGTTCACTACTCAGAAGTTTTCCACTTTGGAACGTTTTCTTCAGACTTGGTGGATTCGGTCAATAAGGTAAGATTCGACACTCACATTTCCATGGTAACAAGAATTGTTGGCTGTAATACTGTTCTCTTGCTGTCATTTTCCACTTCAAGAAATCACTATAAGACACTCACGTAGGTGCGGTAGTCCATTGAAAGTAACAAGTTGAGTAACAATTGATTTCAAAATGTTTCAAATGACCTCCGACTAAACTGTGTCTCACCCCC
>NW_004798442.1:35936-37352 GCF_000002075.1 Aplysia californica
CCCCCCAAAAAAAAAGAATAATCCAACCCAAAACAAAAGAAAAACAAAACAAACAACAACAAAAATTTATTATCTTCACAAAAAAGAAGACACATGCCCTGCTAAAACACATACACAATCATCATCATCATCATCATCATCATCATCATGAATGACCAAAACGTGCGTCCTCAAAGCGTTGAAATGATGATTGTTTTGTTGTTGTTGTTTTTCCATTGACGTCGGTTTGGGAGGCGGTGGATGGGGCTGAGAGTATATACAACATGTCGAGATGTTTCTTCCCTGTCCCTCTAGATCTGTCTGTCGTCTTGTCGAGCAGTTCTGTAGCCGACAAACCTGTCCATTCTTTGACACTAGCTTTTGCTTTTTCATATTCTGTTTCGAGTGACGTCGGCGACAGTCTAGTGGTTAGGCTACCGGACTTGTAATCGTGAGATTGCGGGTTCGGAGGTTCGAGCCTCAGTTCTGTCCGACGTTGTGTCCTTGAGAAAGGCGCTTTACACCAATTTCTGATTTGGTGTGGTGTTTTCGGAGACAGACGTTGAATTTAGCGGTCCCGCCTCTTAAACAAACTAATGGTGTTGACAGGGGCGTTAGATGTGGCGTCGGTGGCCTAGTGGTTAGGCTCTCGGACTCGCAACCGTAAGGTCCTGGGTTCGAATCCCATCAGGGGCCCGACGTTGTGTCCTTGGGAAAGGCACTTTACACGAATTTTCCCCACTTCACCCAGGTGGGAATGGGTACCCGGCTATAGACAGCGAAAGATCTTGTCAGTTTGTTAGTGTTTGAGCGCTTAATCAGCTGCTTGCACTGTATGCTTCCCGGGAAGCTGAGAATGTTTCGGAGCGTTCTATGGTCTGCTGGGGTAATAATATAGTGTAAAGCGCATAGAGCCTACTGTTGAGCGGAGATATGCGCTATACAAATGCTATCTATTATTATTATTATTATTATCCCTATCTCCTCCCCTCACCTATCCCGTAGACTGGATGTCCGTCGGTGCGCTTTCGAAGATTTGGCCACCAGCTTCCTTCTCCCCTTCCCGTCTTCAGCTTCCCCGAGCGTGTCTTTGAGGTCCAGGCCTGTCCATTCCTTGATGTTGTCCCCCCACTCTTCTTCGGTCGACCTCTGACCCTTTTCCCCTTGACGCTACCTTGCGCTCTCTTTCGACTGCCTTCTACAGTGACCTACCGGTGTCTGTGGTGTAACGGTCAGGCGCTTCGCTGTCGCACCCTGAAAATCCGAGTTCGATTCTCGAAAAGGGGAAGCATTTTTATCCAGTATCTCGGTCTTTCTGCTGAGATGTCGTATCTCTCTCAGTCTGGGTTGGCTCTGACAGGCAGGGTCGGAAGCCCACCCCCTAAATGATCTAAATTATGTCGATATTGATGTGAAAGTATCAGCATTAACCCCCCC
>NW_004798442.1:39054-40065 GCF_000002075.1 Aplysia californica
CTCCAAAGAGAAAAGCCCAAACAAAAAGAAAGAAAGGAAAAGAAAAGAAAAGAAATTGCCTTCTGTATGAACACGCACAGACTATAATAGTGGTCTGTTCAATATTTTGATAGCCTCGTTTTTGCCTAATAACTGAAATTAGACAGTAAGCACAATTGAACGAGTAACGACATTTCAAATTTGCCCTTTCTTTCTTTATTTTGTTCATTCTTTATTTCTTCCATTCTTTGTTTGTCTCTTCCTTCCTTTCTTTGTTTCTTGTTTGTTTCTATCTTTCTTCCTTTCATTGTTTCTTTGCTTCTTTTTTCTGTCTGGCTTTCTTTCTGTCTCTTTCTGTCAGGCTTTCTTTCTGTCTCTTTCTGTCAGGCTTTCTTTCTGTCTCGTTCTGTCAGGCTCTCTTTTTGTCTCTTTCTGTCTCTTTCTGTCTCTTTCTGTCTCTATCTTCCTGGCTTTCTTTCATTGCAAACAAAAGGCAAGCGTTCGATCCCCTAATTGATACATTTTTATTAAGAACCCAATCTGTCTGCCTAGATGTTGTATCCCGCTCAGCCACCCGGGTTCAACCTTATTCGATGGGGACGTAAAATATTGACGATAAGTCCAACATCATCCTCCACAGAGTCGACTGTACATCACACTGACCAACTGACCTGACCTGCACACACAGACACAGAAAGAAATGGACAGCAGGTGGTCGCTGGCCTTGTGGACACTCCTCTTCACGTCCTTGACCCTCCCCGGGGCAGTGACGTCACACCCTCAAGATGGCGGCGGGGTGAGAAGTCAGAGGGGGGACGCCCGACTTTTACAGGACGTTCTGAGGGGTCTGGAGAAAGCCGCCAACTTTTTCCGTGAAGACTTCAGCTCTATCAACGTGGACGGCTTGTTCGGCATCCGGGTCGCTCAAGGTGAGTTGGGATTTTCCAGGGGCAAAGAGGTTATATTTAATACTAGGGTTCGCGGCAGTGATGTCCCCCAAAGAGGTTATATTTAATACTAGAGTTCGTGGCA
>NW_004798442.1:40165-42129 GCF_000002075.1 Aplysia californica
GCCCAGCACTACTTTGCAGCCTGGTTGTTTCTGAGGCTATAATAGCTCTTTCCCAGCAGGAAATAGATAATTAAATAATACCTGTCGCTGCTTGCCGTCCACCAAGAGAACCTAAAATAATGGCATACGAGAGGGCGAGAGGTTCAAAGAGGTTATATTCAGTATTGGAGTTCGAGGCAGTGACGTCATCCATGTAAACGAACGGGGGGGGGTTGTGTGTGCCCACTCTGGGATGCTGAACACGCAAGACAAGCGCAGTTCAACAGGCGAGTGACTGAGTGCTTTCCGAGACTCACGTAGAGGCGTCTTGGCGGCCTTAGGAGGAAATCTACAAGCTTGGGGGCAGGGTGGTGTTTAATATACTAGAGCTCGTGGGGAGCGGGGGGGGGGTTGCGTGTGCCCACTCTTGGACGCTGAAACTCAAGGGAAAAACACGCGCAGTTCAACAGGCGAGTGACTACTTTCCGAGACTCACGTGGAGGCGTCTCGGCGGTCAAAGGAGAAAATCTGCCCGCTTGCACTGAAATACGGGGGCAGGATGGTGTTTAATATACTAGAGCTCGTGGGGAGCAGGATGAGGACTCAGATTGTTCATGTACATGGGAGCGCGCCGGCCATGCTGATGACTATGAGGGTGGAAGGCCCCCATGTCTGACGCGTGTGACGTCACTGCCCCGAGCTCTAATATTACAACCTCTTTGGCTAGGGGTATTTTATAAAAATTACTTTCGTTTTAGTTATTAGAGTTTTACAGCACTTGTAACACATTCAGGTGATATATAGGTGCTGAAGATTAGAGGTGTTACAAGAGGGCAACACATACAAAAAAGGAGGAAGAGAGATAAGGACGAAAGATGTTTGATAGGAAAGAAGAGCAAACCATACTCGAGCACCCGCCAACCTCCCACTTTTTATATTAATTAATGTAAGCGTTTTTATGCTCCAATCGACACAATTAAGACTATTTAGGAGTTGGGGTGCTTTGACCAGACCTCTCAGGGCCAACCTGGGCTGAGAGGGACACACCATCTCAGAAGAAAGACCGAGTTACTCGAATCAACAGTCTCTAATCTCAGATTGTTATGTCCCTTCTAAAATAAATTCAAATAAATGGTAGAACTTTGGATTTCTCACCATAAAGACTTTCAAGTTCGGCCTGAATTTAAGTTGGATTATTTCCTTTTACGTGAAAAAACAACAGCAACCGAACTAATCTCTTCTTCTCACTAAATCTTATGTATATAGTGGTTGCCATCTATATTGTTATGTAGTAAAATGGATGCATTCATTTTGTTTATTTTAATGGTGCTCCCAAATTAAGTATTCCTTGAACTTCTAAAAGTTTTTACAAAATGACAAATGATAGGTAGCTGTTCCCATTACGGCCGTGTTTCTGTTATTTCTGGAACAGCTCTCGTATGATGGAGATGGAACGTGTTTGAATCCTGAAAGGAGTGGTTTTAAATTTGCTTTGTATGGGGAGCCGATGGTGGCTTTGCGTCCTCTTTCAGAAATGGATGTTACGTCGGAGTTTTATCTTCTTAGACGTCCGAAAAGTGCTGAACGGACCGTCAAACCCTTCCCATACCATGCCGACTCCTCCATTTTCCGCTTTTCTCTACTCTAAACGATGGACCTAATTCTGCGCCTTCAGGACGGTTGATTTGTGTCTAGTACTGTAGGGCGTATCAGACAATAACTGTACAACACATTTTTGAGTGCAACTAGTGCCTGTAATTCGTATTAGATGTACATGTATACATGGTTGCGTGGGGAAATTTTTGTTGGAGATACAGAGAGAGAGAGAGAGAGAGAGAGGAGAGAGCGAGAGAGAGAGAGAGAGAGAGAGAGGGGGGGAGGGGAGAGCAAAGAGAGAGAGAGGGGGGATGGGGGAAGAAGGGAGATAGAGAGAGAGAGCAGAGAGGGAGAGAGGTGGGGAGACAAGGGGAGATGGAGAGAAATGA
>NW_004798442.1:43886-45059 GCF_000002075.1 Aplysia californica
AGAGAGAGAGAGAGAGAGAGAGAGAGAGAGAGAGAGAGAGAGAGAGAGAGATTAATATCAGACTCGAGTTGTTTAACTTTTTGTACTTCGACTTTCTCACCTTATTAGGTCTACACAATAAAAGATCATTCCAAAAACAGGTCTCGCAGTACTGTGAGTTTAGGGCACGGGGCAGGGTAAAGTGAGGGCTCTTTTTTATTGTTCTATTGTCACCCGAGACAACTTGGGCGCCTAAACATAAAGAAAACCGAAACAATGCTGATAAGCAGAAAAACTCCAACCCCAACATGCAATATCAAAATCAATGATACCACCCTCAAGCAAGTACAACGTTTTAAATATTTGGGGACCATTATATCACAGATGGGAGATGTCACACTGAAATTAAAAGCCGCATTTGCCAAGCAAAAGCAGCCTTCCACAAAATGAAAGAGATACATGTACTAACAAAACATCAATCTGTCTCTGGAAACGAGAAAAAGAGTATTGAAAAGTTACATCGAGCCAATCCTATTATACGGGTGCGAAGCATGTACAATCAATAAACAGCTGGAAAGAGCAATTGTGACTACAGAGTGTTCGTTCATAAGAGGCATGCTACGTATCCCATGGACGGCTAGAAAAACTAATGAACAAGTCTTGGTTGAAGCAAATTATAGAAGACAACTTATGACGAATATAAGAAAGCGACAGGCAAGTTTTTTCCCCGACACAGTACGAAAAGAAGCATTGGAGAATATTGTAACAACAGGCAAGTTAGATGGAAAGAGAGGCAGAGGCAGACAGAGGGAAAAGATATTGGACAAGATGACAACTTGGCTAGGAGCAACAAGAACAACAGACACCCTTTCTGCAACGCAAGACAGAGTGAAGTGGAGGTCCATGATCGCCCACGCCAGTCGGCAAGGCACCCCTCACCCCCCCCCTTTCTAAACGAAAACACGAGCTATACATGCGCTGTGTAGACATGGGACTAAGACGCCAGTAATGAAATGGGACATTTTCTCCGTAACTTAATTCTGTCCCTCACACATTGGCGTAGTGAGAGGCGAAATCTGGAGACTGCTCGTGGCCGCTCCTAGCGGTAGTCACATTGTCGTAGTCGTAACATCCGTGGAAACTGGAAACTCATGGTGCCCTCGTCTGTCACGATGTGTTTATGTTTAGGGGGGG
>NW_004798442.1:46466-48395 GCF_000002075.1 Aplysia californica
CAGGGATTAGGGTAGAGTTTGGGGCGTGACCGTATGCGTCCTTACTGTGTTCTTCATTCAAAACACCAGATGATCGTGTGATGTGCCCGTTTCTCTTTAGTTTGCTTGTTTCCACAGACATCAGGAGGCTTTCGTACGGTCCTGTCGCGTTTCCAATTCTAGTGCTCACTACCTAATTCCACACAATATTATCTACTCGTTGTTATGTTGACTGAATCGAAAGGATCGTTAAGGATCATAAATGTTCTAAATCCTTACCGATACAAGCTGATAAGGACAAGTATGTATGTACAAGGACATGTATCTCACATAAGTTGTGGAATGTCATTGATTATAAAAATTAGTTCTGGGAAAGGAGATAAGTGTTGAGGATGACGACTACTCTTGGAGGACGGAGAAACCTTGTGGGAACCAGAACAGCCCCAGACACACTGCTGTTGTCGTATCTAAATAATGACAAACAGCATTTGTCTAGCGCAAATTCTCGCACAACAGCAAGCGCTGTGCGCTTTACAATCTATATCATTATGACCCCAGCAGAACTGATTGCGCTCTGAAACAATCTCAACTTCCTGGGAAGCATACTGTGCAAGCTGTCATTATAGGGGGTAAAACACTAACATACTGACAAAATATTTTGCTGTCTGTGGCCGCCGGGTACCCATTCCTACTTGGGTGAAGTGAGGAAAATTCGTGTAAAGTGTCTTTCCCAACCGCCCCCTGCAGGTTACGGGGCTCATAGTTTTACTATGGGGGAGTAAAGAATACACCTGCCGTGATACTGCGTGTTGTAAGAGGCGACTAAAGGTGCATAGGTCTGGTCGCCCGAAAAGTGGCAGTTTGCGGAGGGCCAACTACCCGACCCAGTAAAAAAGGAAAGTTACAGAAACACGAACAAACACGGCTTATAATTTTTGCATCTTGGGAGACAGAGGAGCTTCTGCATCAGCAGGAACAATGAAGGACAGCGGACAAAGCCGAAAGGACTCTTCTGACCCGAAACCTTCTCTGTCGAACAAGTCTCTCCGGATTGCGTCGTGGAATGTTCGTACCATGTATGAAGCAGGAAAGAGTCACGGAAATGGATGTACAGAAAAGTGGGAAGACGTGGAGTGACATCAAGCGACTAGCTCAGGATAGGGAAAGGTGGAGAGTGTTTGTTCGTGGCCTATATCCTGACCCAGGGTGAGAAAGGCAATGATGATGATGTCTTTCTCAAGGACACAACGTCCGGCCTACGGCTCGAACCCCCAAACTCATAACCTCTCGATTACGAGTCTGGAAGGCTTACCACTAGACCCCTGGCGCCACTAATATTTAGTGTTACGGCTGTCATACCCTGACGAAAATACAAAGGGAATTGATTAAAAGAAACCCGAAACTAAACCTTTCTTTGTCCCTTACTTTGTGACCCTTAACAGAGTTTTATTAACACCAAGCTGTGTTCACAATTTGACAACCCGCGTTCATAACCAGTTGCATTGTGTCAAACCCTCTCACCCACTCACTCTCAACTCCGCTGTCTCGCACGATGATACCGAATCTGCTTAAATGTCAGATAAGACCTTTTCTCTCTCGGAGTTTGTGAAGTGAATAATTAATGCCAGCGACACGAGCCAGTGAAAACTCTGTCGACTGCCGGACCGCGCCGGAGAGGGTACAAGGTGATGATAAGAGACACATAATGGGGCTAACTCCGCACATCAAACATTATTGATTTTGTCAACATTTTCATCGCTCAAAGGACAACGATGAAATTTTTATGACGGAGAACAAAGATTATCCCGGGCGCCACTGAGGGGGTTATGGTCGCCACATCCAGCCAAATGGCCGGGCCTCCTTCTGGCTCCGGCGATAGGGAAGAGTACGTTACGACATGACGGCTGTTGTGATATGTCAGTCTTTCATGTCTTCTCTCTTACCCCCCCC
>NW_004798442.1:49003-52605 GCF_000002075.1 Aplysia californica
CTATCTATCTATCTATCTATCTATCTATCTATCTATCTATCTATCTATCTATCTAGAATCACATATCTCATTCGCCGGTGTTCAGATTTTGTTCCTCCCTAAGTCTGATCTATTGACACGGTGTTAAAAAAGATAATTTTTAATTTTTAGAAAAATTCTCTTTTTTGGTTGTTTTTGTCATAGCTGCGACAATTTATTTCTATATGGCGGGCAACCTGACTTTCCCCTGGGTTAAATGGAGCTGGAAATTTGATAGGCAAGTCTGACTCACATCCCAAAGAATACTTTCAATTTATGTGCTCGATCACTGAATGTTTTAAACTTTACTCAATCTTAAATGCCAGAAATTGAATTCAGACTAAATTCCTGTCTACGTAAAAGAAAAGATTCATTTGATCTCTTCTAACATGTTCTAGACGAAGAAAATGTCCTGTGCTGTCTGTCTTCCTTTCCCTAGAATTACAAAGTTCTATCTGCACAGTGCCTAGTTTTGAGAAACAAACTTGACGTCAGACATTTTGAGTTTCACAATAATTATGTCAAGCTTTTTCGAATGCTATTCTTTGAATATCTTGATAACGACTCCGAATACTCTTTCGATTTTGATAGAGTAGACACAACATTTGGTTTCTGACCTCTTGGTCTTAGTAACTCAAAATGGCCAAAATTGTCAAATAGCACTTTGTAATTCTGAGGTAGCGCACTGTGCCAGTAGACTAGGCTTTCCTTTTGGACTCTTATCTCAGTCCAACTTCTAAGGCATGTCGTCTTTGTCTCACACCCCTACTAAACCACAAGGAAATAACGTACAAAACACAAAGCGAAACACACATTACAAAACACACAAAACGAACACCCTCACACTCTAAAATAAACCGACCACAAAATTAACAAGCTACCAACGGATGGATAACAACAACAAAGAACCAACAACCCAGAAAGAAAACCAAACAAATCAAAATAGAACATACTCAGCAGCAAAACTACAACAACAACGAAACAAACAAACAACACACGTCACTTGCTCCTCCGTGCAGCGCAACACTTCCACCCATCGTGTGAAACCGTTGGGTTTTGAGCCCCTGCGATATCTTCATCGCCTTGTTAATATCTGGATCACGTTTTTGATAATGACCTAGCTGTTGGTCCTTTTAACCCTCTCCGTACGCCTGGGGTCATTTTGTACCCCTTGGGTTGCATTCTTCACATTTTAGAATACTTCTAGTGCCAAGATCTCTTTGGAACTTACAGTATTTCTTTTAACAAATCATTTAGAAATGACAGACTGCTATGCTAATCGTACGGATTGGATTAACGAGTAAATTTTTTCTTTGGAAAGTGGGGGCAGAAAGCTCCCCACGTCTTAGGGATACGATAGTAAAACACGACGTACGGATACGGTTAAATAATGGATCTGTCACGTGAGGGATATATTAGTTTATGCACTTCCTCACTTCCTCGTGCATGCAATTAAAGAAGGTGAGAAATCCGTGATATGTTGCAGGAAATAATATGATGTAGTTGAGGTGGCTCTTCTGGTGATAACCCTTGCTTTTGTCATAAATGGAAAACATCATTTTCTATTATGGGTTTTTCTATTCTGTGCTTTTACCTGTTTATCTCGTCACATCTTGACGCTTTATTTTTCTTTTAAAAGGGTGAGATGTCGATTGTCTAGTGGTTTTCAAAGGCTCGAGCCTCAGCACTGCCCAAAGTTGTGTCCTTGGGAAAGGCACTTTACACGAATTCCCTATTTGGCTGAGTCCTGTTTGGAGATGAATGTTAAACCCGGAAGTCCTGCCTTTTAGATTTAAAACCTAAAGGTATTGATGAGAGCGTTAAACCTATACCATCTGACTATTTCTTTAAAAAGAAGCGTTGTTCCGTGTCAGTCAGTACATTGTATTTCAGATCACGACAATTTTGAAGCTCCGTACGTGTGTGCTAGTTGGCGTCTTTTTTTTTTTTTTGTCCTCAAAGTTTCAGAAAGTGGCCCCAAAGAGCATAATAACTTGTTTAATCCCCCCTCCCCGGTACATATTTATGCACTTTTGTGTGTTTAGGCCGTTTCACAAGTCTCGCTACATTTCAGGGTGTATATATATTTTTAGAATGTAAGTGTTTTTTACGCCCCCATCGGCACTATTCAGATCATTTAGGAGGCGGGCTTTCGACCCTGCCTGCCAGGGGCAGCCCAGACTGAGAGGGATACAACATTCCAGCTGAAAGACTGATATACTCGATATAAAGTCTCCCCATTCGGGAATCGAACTCGGGTCTCCTGCGTGCGACAGCGAAGTGCCTAACTGCTACACCACAACAACAGACGCCGGGTCTATTTTTCTCGCCTTAGCCTAGCCGCTTGAAGAACCGGTACATGTAGAGAGAAAGAGTTTTAGTGGAGGGTTTTCCCCCCAACTTTTGTCGCCTATTTCAGACCCCCCCCCCGACTGGCCTTGGGGAAGAGAAAGAGTTAATAAATAATTGTCTAATATTTCCACAAGGATTAAAATTATGTTTGTACAATGGGCACTTAAGTGAGGACATGTTCCTAAAACAACTCTCAGGTGGGTGGGAAAAATAAAGCATGCTGTTTTTACTATCCCCATACAAATAGATCTAGAAAAGTTACACGACTTTCAGCTATTAATCATCTGATCCGATTTTTATCTGATCTTTTTTATCTGATCTGAACAAATCTGATCTGATCTTGTCCAGTCTGACTGCTTTGGGAGTTTGTTCAGTGGGCACAAGGGAGAGACAAGTCCTATGTGTAATACAAAACAAAATAGAATTCTGTTTTTTTTTACAAAAGAGAGAGAACTTGGGATCTAGTAATCCGGATTACTCTGGATTTAACCCGATATCTAATCAATTATTAACCAAAAATCGTCAAACAAAAGCTTTCTCTGTTGGCTTTTATTTGTATTTATTTATTTATTTTTTTATCAAGTTCTCGCCATTCAATTGCTCGTGTGACAACTCGGAGCTCATATTCTGACTTTTCTGCGTCAGTGGGTCTTTCATGTTGGAGGAAGATAAAAAGGCTTGGTGTTGGCAGCGTACATAAATGTTAGCGGGCGATAATCCTGTTGAAATTTTACACTCTCGGGAAAGCTTTTAGTGAAATTTGTGACGTAGAACTGTTTCCTAAATGAGGGTCTTTTAAAAAAAGGGAACTTAGTGTAAAGAGATTCTCTCCATATCATTTTATAATATGACATTCAGAATTATATAGGTGTTGTATATATTAATGTGTATGTGTTTGTGTGTCTGTGTGTATGTATGTGTGCGCATGTGTGTGTGTGTCAGTGTGTATATGCGTGTGTGTGTCTGTGTGTGTGTTTGTTTGTTTGTGTGTGTAACATTCTTTTTTAAAAGTTTTATTACAGCTGTTCTCTTTGAAAAAACGTTAAAGTGATTTCTTAGAAAACAAAAAACAAAAAAAGAACACGATTTTTTCTCTTTAGTCTAATCTGCATTGGTGTTTCCTTTGCAATGTTGCATTCTCTTTTGAACACTGGAAAGTTTGTCATGGAATTGTAGTTATTGGAAAACGTTGAGAGAGAGAGAGAGAGAGAGAGAGAGAGAGAGAGAGAGAG
>NW_004798442.1:53456-55139 GCF_000002075.1 Aplysia californica
TTTTGGTGCTTTTTGGATTTGGTTGTTTTTTGGTTGGGTTTTTTTGTGTTAAATTAAATTATAGAGGGAGGAAGCGCTACTTGTATTTCCTCGGCATTTTGTTGCTGTTGTTGCTAAAAATGATCGAAACAAAATTAAATCGTTAAGAGAGGATGAGGACTCCCGTGGCCAAGAGGTGTCGGTGTTCGCCTCTACTTCAAACGTCCCGGGGTTCGGATCCGGTTGACAACGGAAACAATTTCTTCTCTAAAATTGTCCCTTTCACCTCCTTTCCAGCTGTCTAGCAATGTATTGTCGTCTGCTTTCGTCTCCACTTTCAGACAAGGGCGAAAAATCTCGGAGATCCCGTGTGCAATTTGCACACGTTAAAGATCCTTTGGTGGTCTAAAATCGGTAAGAGTGGCTTCAGCCACCACCGGGGGAAAATTCAAAATTTCCTACCTACTGAAAATGTTTAATGTGTCCCGTGCGCTCATATTACGACCTTATGCAGACAGATGCGAACGCCGCAAAATACTTACCCAAAAAAAAGTTGCCGTTGTGTCTTCCCTCCCAATTAGTGTAGGTGACAGATTTAAACACACAGCATGTTTCTGACGTATTTGCTCTCACATTATCGTTTTTCTGACGCCCCATAGGACGAGATAAACACACAATTGTGCTCATATTACCCCCAATGATGATTCTCTTCTTGTGCTAAGGGTAAACACGGACAAAGCTAGTGTCACGTCTGGGAAATACTGAGTGTATTTGGTAAAAATGGTTTTGTTTTGTTTGGGTTTATAGTAAAATGGGGGAATCCCGCACCATACTTTCCAATTGGATTGTGAGACAGGACGTGTTACAGAAGCTACTTTTTGTAGAAAGAGGACACATCCTCCACAACAGTTTTACTTTGGGTCTGATAAGTTAGGAAACAAAACGTATACGAATTCTACGATTTCACCATCCCCATACTTCCATTTTTCAACATAATTAAACATCTAACACTGTGGGGCAATTCCACACCCACATGAGCAGACATGCCAAAATGGAAAAAAAAGACAGACATACAAGAAATTAAAGCTGAAATGAAAAATAAAACATGGCAGACAGAAGCAATTGATTAAAGCTGAATGTCAAACAAATTTCTGTTGGTTCTAAGGGCTGTAAGTGGGGGTGTGGAGTTACCCCACCTTCCCATATTTCGTCTGCTGTTTGTGATGTTGAGGACACTGTAAAACTTCACCATGCTCATAATTGTGCTCATATTATGCTCCCGCTTGAAACAGATCTTGTATAAATATTCTGTTGGTGGTTGGTGGGTGCTCTAGTGTTGTTTGCTCATTCTCTCCTATCAAACATCTATCGTCCTGATCAGCTCCCCTCCTTCTTTTTTCTGTTTTTTTACTGTTTGTGACACGTCTAATCATCGGTGTTTATATGATCTAATCGTGTTGCAACATCCGTCAAACTCTTACTTTATAATAACTAACACACCCACACACACACACACCCACCCACCCACCAACACACACACACACACACACACACACACACACACATACACACACACACACACACACACACATGCACACACAAATACAATGTATAATAATACAGGCTACTAAAATGCACGCATGTGCATACACATAAATAAACACACACACCCGAACATACAAACAATCCCGTGAAAGATACCAG
>NW_004798442.1:55642-58513 GCF_000002075.1 Aplysia californica
TTAAAAAAAAAAAAATTTTTTTGGGGGGGGGAGGGATGGACATGATATGGGAATGAAAGAAAAAGAAAGACATGGGGGAATGAAAGTGTAGGGATGAAAAGAGGCAGAAAATAGGGGGCGGGGTGAGTGAGGGAATAGATATAATAATGGGTGGTAGGTGCAAAGATGTGACAGTGTGTTGTAATGTCTTTCGTTAAGAAATCCTACGGGGTGTTGATGAATAAATTATATTATTATTCCTACAGCCCGACTTGCGATGTTCCTGTGTCAGAGTGTCACAATGTAGGCTATAGTATATAACCTACGTCTGTGATATAAGAGGTTAGGCACTTCTCCGTGGCATGCACTAGAGCCGAGTTCGATTCCTTATTAAGAAGAACATTTTTATTGAGTATCTCGATCTTTCTGCTTGGACGATATATCTCTCAGCCCGGGTTGGCAATGGCTGGCATGGATGAAAACCCACCTCTTGAATAATCCAAATTGTGTCGATGGATGCGTAAAAATACCTGTATTTAAATGTTAGAAAGAAAACGTTGTATATTCTCGTGTTCTAACACACATCCAAAGATTCTGTAATAATACCCTGACCTCCGAAATGCAGATGTGAAACTTTATGGTGGATATGAGAGGTAGAAAGTACAATAGGGTGAGAGTCAAAAGGTTAGGTGTGAATGTGAGAGATTTGAGGATCAGGTGTAGAGGTGAGAGGTTGAATATCAGGTGCTTTCATACACACGCACACACACATTCGCACACACGCGCACACACACACACACACACACACACACACACACACACACACACACACCCAGAGACATACACACACATACCCACACGCACACGCAGCATACACAAATGAATACATGTAGATCTACGCTTTCTCTCTCTCCCCTTAGAAAATTAATGAAAAAAACAAATAAAAGTAAAACATTTTAAAAATCTCCCAGCAACCCTTATCTTACCACTGATTACTGATTACATCATGTACAAAATCCTCAATTTCTTCTAACTTGCTTCCCTCCCCTCCCCCCTCCCCGTTCATTTTGTGCACCAACAGGCACCATCATTCAGAGTTTGAACTTCTGTGTTTCTGGCACATCTCCCCGCTGTTCACCTGAGCTGTATGCGCGTCTGGGTTCGCTGAACACAACCATAGGCACCATGGCTGACAGGGCACTGCCTTATATCAAGGTGAGTCTTGACATTGGACAAACGCATCATTATCACATCATCATCATCATCATCATCATCATCATCATCATCATCATCATCATCATCATCTCGTCATGTTTTAAAGTAGAAAAAAATATACTTGAAACCTAGATACGGTTGGTCATATTTAATCAAATGTTTGTATCGGCCTGGATGTTTAACGTTTCGCCCTTAGGGCTTCTTCAGGAACATAATATCTGACCAAAAAAAAAGTGATGACGCCATAGCAACAAAGCGTTCACTGTAAATTATGTATAGGTGCGATTTGGACTATATCGGAAAGAACCGAAGCTAGGTAAAAGAAACGCTATTATAGTGCGGTCAAGAATCCGTGGCGCAACCTACTGTCAAATATATTCTCCTCCTCCTCCTCCTCCTCCTCCTCCTCCTCCTCCTCATCATCATCATCATCATCATCATCATCATTATCATCATCATCATCATCATCGCGCTGCACTATGAGACCAGAACTGAGCACTACACCACCTATACAAAAAGAACATGCCTCACGTCTGTAGAGATGGCTAAGAGATTGCAAGACAACCATCCAAGAAAGAAAGCCCTTGATCAAGCGGTCAAGGCTAAAAACATAAGAAAGAGTTGGTTTCGGATGGGAACCGATCTAGCAGACCACCCCCCCCCCCCTGAAGCAGAGAATCGATGGCCGATCAATCTGGTGAGAGCTTGTCCATGGGAGACAAATGGCAAAATCGAAATTCGGACAGAACTGAGAGGAGTGAAGTGCAAAGGTGATGATCCTGTAAATGTACGCAAAGCTGCAGAGGATGTGATCAAAGAGGTTGGTGCAGATGTGACAATTAATTTTCACCGATGGATCGGCTGTTGCAGGATACCGCGAAGGTGGAGTAGCAGCAGTGGTGATAATGAACGATGATCCTCCACGAACAGAAATGATTAAAACTAAAAGTGCCTTCATTACATCATCTTATGACGAGGAATGTCAGGCAATGATGTCTGCAGCACAGTGGATTTCTGGAAATTGCCACAGTAGAACCAATGTGCTGATCTTGACTGACACTCTGCAAGGGACTGCTAGGTAACAGCTCGGAAATAAATGATTTGCGCCGCAAGTTCAGTGAAGCCACAGCCACAATAAAAATCCAGTTGATTCCAAGCCATGTTGGAATCGAAGGAAATGAGGTAGCAGACCAAGCTGCTAATGAAGCCAGAGAGATTGGAGGAGACAGACGACCAACAACACACAGAGGAGTCTTTCCAATGATCAAGAGGGAAATCGGAGACCCACCATGCAGAGCAAAGTACCAGCACCTGGAAGATGTGTATTCTGGGTACTCCTATAAGCGGGAACAAAACATCACATGTCGCTAGCGAGACTGCGGTCGGACCATCATTGGAGCTAAAGATGGTATAAGAACTTTGTAAATGAAGAGCTCAGCCCATGTTGCCGAAGATGCAGCCATGAAAAGGAGGATGTCAAACATAATATGTTTGAATGTCCAGGAACAATGTCAATTCGAGTGGAGTTATTTGGACGAGTGGGGGTGCCACTAAGCATATTGAAAAAGAGCCTCGCTCTGGCTCGAAGGTTTCTTCGTGGAGTCCGCCTGGCCCATTACTGAAACAAAAGAAATCACTATCATCATCATCATCATCATCATCATCATCATCATCATC
>NW_004798442.1:58685-59272 GCF_000002075.1 Aplysia californica
ATGTGTATTCTGGGTACTCCTATAAGCGGGAACAAAAATCTATCACATGTCGCTGGGACCAGGTTGAGCTAGCGAGACTACGGTCTGACAATCATTGGAGTTTAAGATGGTATAAGAACTTTGTAAATGAAGAGCTCGGCCCATGTTGCCGAAGATGCGGCCATGAAAAGGAGGATATCCAACATATGTTTGAATGTCCAGGAAGAATGGCAATTCGAATGGAATTATTTGGACGAGTGGAGGTGCCGCTAAGCATATTGACAATGCAGCCGAAAAAGAGCCTCGCTCTCGCTCGAAGATTTCTTCGTGAAGTCCGTCAGGCCCATTAAGGAAACCCCAAAAAAATCATCATCATCATCATCATCATCATCATCATCATCATCATCATCATCATCATCATCATCATCATCATCATCATCATCAAACCCAGGACTATGAGTACTACCAAATCATCACCATCATCATCCTCACCACCAGGCCCAGGACTGTGAGTACTACCAAATCATCATCACCATCATTGTCCTCCTCCTCCTCCTCCTCTTCCTCCTCTTCCTCCTCTTCCTCCTCCTCCTCTTCCTCCTCCTCCT
>NW_004798442.1:59378-60272 GCF_000002075.1 Aplysia californica
CATCATCTTCATCCCCACCACCAGGCCCAGGACCCCGACTACTACCAGAGCTTCTACAAGACGATCGACGGCCCTTACATGATAGCGGAGAGCTCCCAGTCTCTGGGCAGGGCGGTGTCCGCTCCGGGGGTGGGCACCGACTACAACGAGGAGAGCGGGGACCGGTGCCTGGCCAGCCTCATGGGCACCTGGCGGCGGGATGGCCGGTACGACCTCTGAGGGTCACGTCATTAATTTGTGTAGCTATTTTTTTTTAATGAAAGTGTTATTTATTTATTTATTTGTTTGTTTGTTTGTTTGTTTATTTGTTTATTTACTAGTTTATTTGTTTATTTGTTTTTGTTTAATTAATTAATTAATTAATTAATCATTTAATTATTTACCTGTTCATTTATTTATTGATTGATTTTTTCTTTTATTTATTCATTTATTTGCCGCGGCATTGTGGTTATGACTTTTCTAGTTGTTGTTGTTGTTGTTTTTGTGTTGTTGTTGCTGTTGCTGTTGTTGTTGCTGTTGCTGTTGCTGTTGCTGTTGTTGTTGGTGGTG
Organism: Aplysia californica; assembly: GCF_000002075.1. Classification (NCBI taxonomy): domain Eukaryota; kingdom Metazoa; phylum Mollusca; class Gastropoda; order Aplysiida; family Aplysiidae; genus Aplysia; species Aplysia californica. The sequence goes on from NW_004798442.1 coordinate 59,928, forward strand.
GTGGTGGTGGTGGTTGTGACGTTGCCGTTGCATTTTTGTTGTTGGTTTTGTTGTTTTTATTATTGTTGTTGTTATTCTTTTTGCTGGTTTGTTATACTAGCTCTTTGACACTGAATTTCGCTGCAAACATTGAAAAACGATGGAAAACTGGAAAAAAAGGGAGAGGGGAAGGGGAGGCCAGAAGAAGAAAAAGGTTTTTTTTTTTTTTTTTATTGCGTAGATTCACCACCACAGAAGAATGAGATGATAACATCCTGGCTTAGGGTGCAGGCACAACAATTCTTTGAAGACAAAAGCTAACAGAAAAGGGAGACTATACAGGAAGGCGGGTGGGGTTGGGGGAAT
>NW_004798442.1:61511-64786 GCF_000002075.1 Aplysia californica
TTCTCTCTCTCTCTCTCTCTCTCTCTCTCGCCCCCCTCCCCGACGTCACCCATTTTTATTTCGTCAGGTCAATTCTCTTTCATTCCGGACAATCACCCCCCTGTAATTCTATATTACACAACCATTAAGTTTTTGGGTTTTTTTGCAGCAGAAAAAATTCAGAATTAGAAAGTTGTTTTCTTGTCTATATTGACATTGTGATCTCTTATGAGTCATGAGAGTTTTAAAACGACACTGACGTTCGTTTTTTTTCCTCCGAGCTGTTTTTCTGCTACATGATCACACAAGAGTGCAGCTGGTGCAGACGTCCTTGCTTGAATTGTTCAATACGGCCGTCACTGGGAGTTCTGAATACGGCCGTAACAAAGCGTTCTTAGACTTGTATTTAGAGGATCAGCACTCAGCAGGGTTCTTGACCTTGTTTGTCTGAGGTGAACTTAACATCGATGGCCTGTGTCTCTTTTGAGTTGGAGTTTAATTAATATGTAGATGGTCTGATCTCTCTTGAAAGGACTTTACGACGTTCATGCTATCTCTTTAAAAGATAAATAAGTACATTAGCAAATAAACATATACACACACAAATAAACACTAATAAATAAATAAATAAATAAATAAATAAATAAATAAATAAATAAATAAATAAAAAACGTGTTTCTTTGGAAGATAATCACAAACCCAACTCCACAACTCAAACAACACCACCCCATCAGAATGCGGAATAGTACTATAGGTTTGGCAATGTACCTGTGGACATCGCCTGTGAACATAAAGAGGCAGCAATATTAAGTGACGAAGAACGTTATAGCATCGTGACTCATTTAGAGAACAGAAAGTTAATATTCCCATGGTGTTAAATCGTTTTAAAATCCGTTTCTAGTTTTTGGAGGTACTTTTGTTATTTGAACTGCAGTTTGTTTGAAATTTCAAAAGACTTTCCATTTTAACTATGTAGAGTTATAGCTATCTTTTCCAATATTAAATAGGTATATGAACAAATAATAATAATAATAATAATAACATACACGTAGTATGCTTAATTAACATCAACCACCCTATAAAAATCAGGATAGGGGAAAAGTCAAAAGAAAACAAAACACCAAATTGTCGATGCCTTCCTCTAAATGAAAAAGTTGGGAGTTTTTCGATTTCACCTTTCTTGTCGTATTTTGCTGGACGGAACTGATTCCCCATTGGTTGCATGAAAAATCACCAATGGTTGACCTACAGAAGTGGTATTTCTAGCATACAGTCTAAGAAACAAGCATTAACATGCAAAGCATCGGAGTTGGGCCAAAGTTCTTTAGCTTGATAGTAATAAAAACGGTCCTTTTGGCAGACTTATACGTTTTAGAAAATATTAATGTCATGATATTACATGTATTTTATAAACACAGGCCAATAGCTTTAAATATCTTACTAGCTGTACATTTATATCAGATGCAAAAAGTGACATAGAGATATAAAAAAGAGGATTGCAATATTTAAAGAAACTTTCAGCAAGCTGAAACGCGTCTTCTCAAATAGAAACTTAACAATAAACACATTTTAAAAAACAAGAACTCTGAAAGCGTACGCGTGGTCAGTCCATTTGAACGGATGCGAGAGCTAAACTCGAAACAAAGACACGGAGAGAAGACTGAGAGCCGCCGAGATATGTATGATGTTTACGGAGATAACGTATCAGAATCTAGGGAACAGAGAGGAAAACAAATAGGGAAGTGCTCCGTATGGCAGGCTGTGAAAGATCTATAACATTAAGAGCCATCAGAAAACGACAATTTTGAGGTTCTTTGAGTGGACAAGAGAAACTGTTGCTGTGTGGAAAGATAAAGGGAAAGAAGAGGAGACGAAGACAAAAGAACAGCATACACAGATGGCCTGAACAACTTTGTAATAATTAAGAACACAATAACAAAAGTCGAGCTGATCAGGAAAACAGACAACGAGAAAGAATTTTTGTTTGTTTGTTTATTTGTTTTGTTTTTTATGTTTGTTTGTTGTTGTTGTTTTTTTGTTTTTTTTGGGGGGGGGAGTAATCATGATCGGCAGTGCCTGCTCCAGACCTGACACCTAAAGAACATGACGAATATTATATTATAATTATCATTCTACACCTATACTTGTACACACAAAGTTATTGTTATTATTATTATTATCATTATTATTATTATTATTATCATTATCATTATTATTATTGTTACTGATAATGTTATTGTTATTATCATCATGATGATTATGATATCATCATCATCATCATCACTATCGTCATCGTCATCATTATCATCACCATCATTACCATCATCATCGGCATTATTAGAGAGCCGCGTTTACACTGTGGCGACGCATGCCCATAACAAGCCGACCGACTCGCCGTAACCCCACCCCCACCCACCCCACCCACCCCACCCACACCCCAACCGGTTGCACTGAGACTGCCAATTTGCTCCTCCAAAGACGGAGAGCCGGAGTCCGGGGGTGATCAAAGCTTCTCTCGTCATGCACGACACCATGCGGCTAATGAACGCGAGATCTCTCCCTATCTGGTACACCGCCTTAACGACAGGGGAATGTACTCTTCTCTCTCCCTCCATAGAGTTAGGGAGATGACAGAGAGCGCGTCATCAACTTTTAAGAATTTTTAAAACCCTATCCGTACCCCCTGGGGTCATTTTGTACCCCCAGGGTTGTATTCTTCACATTTTAGAATACTTCTAGTCCGAAGATCTCTTTGAAACTTTCAGTATTTCTCCAAAAAAAACCATTTTGACAGACTGTTATGCAAAGCGTACGGATCGGATTAACGAGTAAATTTCCTCTTTAGAAAGTGGTGGCATAAAGTTCCTCACGTCGTATGGATACGATAGTAAAACATACTTCCCCATCGACACAATTTAGATCATTGAGGAGACGGGCTTCCGACAGGGGCTGAGAGGGATACAGCATCCCAGAAGAAAAACAGAGATGCTCCATACAAATTTTCTCCCCACTCGGAAAAGAACTCGGGTCTCCTTCGTGCGACAGCGAAGACAAGTGTCTAACCGTTACACCACAGACGCCGGTTCCAGAAATCATTTACAACAAGCGTATTGAATATCTTGTAAATGAATAGGGAATATGCAGCTTATTATAACGTCCACCGTTGACGTATTTTGTTCTATAGTGCCGTGAATACTTCTCCAATGCTCACCCCAGTTGTTTTGTTTCATCATTGCGAATTGGAGGTGGCCCGTCTCCTGATTGGTTTCGTCCCTCATTTTCTAATATACCCCCCC
>NW_004798442.1:66398-67360 GCF_000002075.1 Aplysia californica
CTCTCTCTCTCTCTCTCTCTCTCTCTCTCTCTCTCTCTCTCTCTGCTCTATCGATCTAAAGAAAAAATTCAACATCGTAAGACTCAGACTCAGACTAAAATACTACATATCATAAACCAAAAGTTCAACAAATTGTAAACAAAAATTCAACATATCGTAAACAAAAAAAAATTCAACATAATGTAAAAAAAAAAGCTTCAACGTTTTTTGTAAGACTCAGAATCAAAAAGGGGGCTCTCGTGGCCTAGAGGTTAAGGTGTTGGCCTCTCATTCAAAGGTCCCAGGTTCGAATCCGGGTTGCGACCGAAACATTTTCTTCTCTAAAATTGTCTCCGTTCACCTCCATTCCTTATCTCTAGTAATGTTCTGTCGTCGGCTTTCCTCTCCACTTTCTGCCCCCACCCCCTCACCTCTTTTTCCTTTGCCCCCTCCTCTGGGCTCCTGACTCTTTCTGCAGTCTTTCTACTGCTACTCCTTGACTCCTTCTTACTGCTGTCTTTCAGCCACACCCCTGATCTTTTGGTAGGAAAGATCTACACCTATCCTCGGACAAGGGTGAAAAATCGTGGAGGGCCCGTTTGCAAGTTGCGCACGTTAAAGATCCCTTGGTGGTCCAAAATCGATAAGAGTAGGCTTCGGCCGCCACCTGGACAAATTCAAAATTTCCTACCAACTGAAAATGTTAGGTGTGTCCTGCGCGCTCATATGACCTTATGCAGTTGCGAGCGCCGTAAAACACTTACAAAAATACCCCCCAAAAAACAAACTCCGAACAAAATTCAACATTGAAAACAAAACGTCAACACATAATATTGTGAGACTGAGAGACTCAAGCAAAATTTCAACATGACATAAATCTCAGAAAAAAAGTTTCCACTCATCTCACCAAGCCCACTAATCTCACTAAAGTAGTAGTAATGATAATGATAATAACGATAGTAATAAAGATAATAGTAATAATA
>NW_004798442.1:68041-69240 GCF_000002075.1 Aplysia californica
TGTTGTTAGTGTTGATGGTGGTGGTTATGGTGTTGTTTGGTATTTTTGTTGTTGTTGTTGTTGTTGTTGTTGTTGTTTTGGTTGTTGTTGTTGGTGGTGGTGATGGTGTTATTTGGTATTTTTGTTGTTGTTGTTGTTGTTGTTGTTGTTTTGGTTGTTGTTGTTTTGGTTGTTGTTGGTGGTGGTGGTGATGGTGTTATTTGGTATTTTTGTTGTTGTTGTTGTTGGTGGTGCTGGTGGTGGTGTTGGGTATTGTTGTTGTTATTGTTGTTGTTGTTTTGTTGTTGCTGTTATTGTGGTTGTTGTTGTTTTTTGTTGCTGTTGTTGTTGGTGGTGGTGGTGATGGGAAAGATAGTGTTTGGTATTGTTGTTGTTTGTGGTGGTGGTGGTGGTGATTTTTGTTGTTGTTAATGCTGTCATTACGATAGTGTTAACGTATGTAAGTTAATGGTGAAGTAAGCATGTGGTGATAAATGTCACGTTCATCGACTACTGATGCTGCAGCTCTGTCGGAGACTTAGTGTTATTGCTTATAGATTACTAATGTTTTACTCCTGCATTGACACAATTTAGACCTTATCATACCAACGACGTCGTCAGTACAGTTTTATAAATCATGCACAATGATTTCTCCCTCTTCTACCCACTCCCATCCACCCCCTCCCTCCTCCCCCTTTTTTTTCTCCTTCCCTCTCCCTCCCCTCCCCCACCTTCCTTTCCCTCCTTCCCAACCCCCAACCCTTCATCTATCCACCCATCCCTTTCCACCCTTCCCATTCCCTCATCCTTCCCTTCTCCTTCTCCACCCGCCCTCCCCTTCTATCCCCTCCTCCCTTCTCCTCCTCCACTCTCCTCTCCTATCTTCCTTCTTCTTCTCCACCCTCTCTCCCCCACTCTCCTCTCCTCTTTCCCTTCTCCCTCTCCACCCTCCCTCCCCCCCCTTTCTTTCTCTTCCCTTCATCCCCCCCTCTCTCCCTTCCTCCCCCCCCCACGCCAAACCGTCACAGATGTACTGTGCGGCGTCATAGGCTTCTCAGATTTTTTTCCGCGCTCCTGGATATCCATGGTTCTGGGCTGGCAGACGTCACGTGGTTGCTTCAGCATGGCCGGCTCCCTGGTGGCGCTCCAGGCCGAAATACAGAGCGTGTCTGACCAACAGAGGGAGCTACTGCAGAGGCTGGAAGAGGAGGCCAGGGATA
>NW_004798442.1:69340-71589 GCF_000002075.1 Aplysia californica
AGCAGACCATAAAACCCTACGACCTAACCCTAATCTTGAACCCTAGCCCCTAACCACTAAACCCTAACCCTAACCAAAACCCTAACCATAACCGTAACACTAACCCGAACCCTGACCTTGACGCTAACCCTAACCCAACCCCTAAACCTAACCAATAACCTAACCCTAAAACTAACATCTACCCTAACCATAAACCAGAACTCGAACTCTAACCGTAACCTTAACCCTAACCTTAACCCTCACCGAAACCCTTACCCTAAAACTGACCCAAAACGCTACCCCTAACCCCTATTCCTAACCCTAACGCTAACCCTAACCTCTAACCCCTACGACTTATCCCCTAACTCTTACCCGTAACCCTAAGGCTGACCTTACCTTAACCCCTATAACCATAACCTTAACCGTAACCTTAAATTCGTAAAAACCCTTAACACTAACCCATAACATGTTCGTCTTAACCCTGACCCTTACCATAACCCCAAACTCGAACCCTAAAGCAAAAACCCTAACCTCTGACCATTAACTTTTAACCCCTAACTCTTAACGCCCAACCCTAACCCTAACACTAACCCTGACCCTCGTCCTAACCTATAACTAATACGCAAACCCTAATCCCTAGCCCTAACCATAAACCGTGCTGCCTAATTCGAAACCAAAATCCCTAACCCTTACCCCTAACCCTTAACCCCTGACCCCTAACCTCTAACCCCTACTTGTTCATTTATATCTATTTAAAGTAGAACACGGCTATTGCAAAACTTTTGGTTCCAGAAGAAAAATCCCGCTGTAGGCGAGTTCCCGCTATAGGAATGCAAAGGGGAAATTACTGAAAATGTTCTTTAAAATCCACATGATTACATCCTTTCCATATCACTAAAATTTCCTCTTTAGATTAGTATTCCTTTTCTTGTCAACTTCGTTGATTATCTCGGCCTTTAATTCGACTGAAAAGCATTTCCTTTAGTCTTTATTGGAAGCCATCTTTTCCTCGGTTTGTTGCTTGTGCTGTCTGCTGTAGAAATGGTGAGGTGTATGCGTGCGTATGCTTGAGCATCAACGATCGCAATTGAATGAATCAGGAATCACACCTTACACGCTCTCCTCTACTTTTACTTTTTGTTCCTAGCCAAAGGCTGGGGCTATTACATGTACAGATATCTACACCACGTTTGGAGTGGTTCGCGTAACGTGTCTCTCCGCACCATCTCTCTCTAGGCCTACCGCCTGCCCCACCTCACTCAACTACTCATCACTGGACTATAGCCAATCACAATTACGCCGACTGCTTATTTGGAGCCCGCCTACAGCACACACCCCCCACCCCCACCCCCGTTAGAGCTCGCTAGATCGTTTGATGTGGCGTCGGTGACCTAGGGGTTAGGCTCTCGGACTCGCAACCGTAAGGTCGTGGGTTCGAATCCCGTCAAGGGTCCGACGTTGTGTCCTTGGGAAAGGCACTTTACACGAATTTTCCTCACTTCACCCAGGTGGGAATGGGTACCCGGCTACAGACAGCGAAAGATTCTGTCAGTTTGTTAGTGTTTGAGCGCTTAATCGGCTGCTCGCACTGTATGCTTCCCGGGAAGCTGAGAATGTTTCGGAGTGTTCTATGGTCTGCTGGGGTAATAATATAGTGTAAAGCGCATAAGCCTGCTGCTGAGCGGGGATATGCGCAATACAAATGCTATCTATTATTATTATTATTATCTCTCCCGCTTTATCCGAGTTCGGGACTTTCCTTGCCTCGCTCTATCCAAGCATAAGTAATTGAGTTTACATAGGAAGAAAAACGGGAATTCCGGTAAGGTCCCGCTTTAGGGATGGTCCCGTTATAGCGAGGTGGCGCTATAGTCATGTTCTATTGTATTTCTTTTGTTTATTCATAAAATTTAAGCTTTCCACCTTAAAATTCATTCTCATCCATTGGTCCCTCCATTTACCCAACATTTCGGCCATTCAATAGAATAACTATTTAATTGTTCGTCTTATAATTCCTTCCTTCCTTCATTCTTTCAATCTTTCATTCCTTCATTCATTCTCCCTTTCATTCATTCATTCTGCCCATCCATCCGTCACTGTATTCATTCTTTCTTTCCCACCAGCGACAGTGCTCCATGGACCAGCAGAAAGCTGATGAGAGAGCGCGTGATGGAAGGTCTGTGATCTATCTATCTATCTATCTATCTATCTATCTATCTATCTATCTGTCTGTCTGTCTGTCTGTCTGTCTGTCTGTCTGTCTGTCTGTC
>NW_004798442.1:71689-75782 GCF_000002075.1 Aplysia californica
TGTCTGTCTGTCTGTCTGTCTGTCTGTCTGTCTGTCTGTCTATCTATCTATCTATCTATCTATCTATCTATCTATCTATCTATCTATCTATTGGTTTATATGTCTGTTTATTTGTCCAACTGATTACATACATACATGTAAAACTCGCACAAAAAAGTCAAGGAACACAAATTCTAAGAAAGATTACTGAAGAACTGTTTAACCGAATTTATTCATTTTTTCACAAAAGATGCTTTCGACTCTCTAGATTGAGTGTGAACAATTTCAGATTTCAACAACAAAGAGAAGTTTATGTAAAATGAGTTTAAGTCACACTGGTCGGATTTCAAAAGTCTGAACAGCCAAAGTTCTTCATGAACATTGTCAATAGTGGATGTAGCCACTTCGTTTGATCGAAAACTCAGCACAGTGTCGATGCATGGACAGGACATGCCTTCGGAGAACTTGTTGGGGTAAGTTCTGCACTCCTGGACGAGGTAGCCCAAGAGTTGTTGACGGTTATGTGCAGGAGGGTGGTTGTCCCTTATCCACCGGTCAATGTGATCCCAAATGTTCTCTGTTGGGTTCAAATCCGGACTACTAGCTGGTCAGTCCATGCAGGTGACAGCTCGCTGCTGCAGGAAGTCCCCCACGACGCGTGCGCGATATGGTGTGGCGTTGTCGTCCTGGGGTCCAATCTGCTTCAGGAGAGGAACAGCAAGGGGACGCAGGATTTCCTCCCTGTACCTAGCCGAGGTCAAATTGCCCTGTATATGGTACACGGGGTCCTGTGGTGAGCTGAGAAGCCTCCCTATACCAGAACGGACCCTGCAAAGTAGGGCGCCACCTGCTGGATGCACTCAGGGTGGAACAGCTCTCCTCTGCGCCTCCAGACGTGGGCTCGCCTGTCTGGGAGCAGCAGGTTGAATCTGGATTCGTCCGAGAAGACTACCTGGTCCCACTGACAATGTGTCCACTGTTATTGGCGAGCAGGCCACGCCGGGCGAGCTGCTTTGTGGGGCGGCGTGTGCCTTGGGCGCCTGGCAGGGACACAAGAAGCTAACCTCGCTCTTCGGATACGGTTCCTTACCGTCTCCTCGCTCTCGTGGACATTGGCTGTCACCCGTAGTTGGTCCCTGATGCTGTTTGCAGTGGTGGTTCGTGACGTCACGGCCTGTTTGACGATGAACCGGTCGACGCTGTTGTTGGTCAAACGGGGCGATCCTGGTCGAGGCCTGTCCCGGACCCTTCCGGTCGCTCGCCATCGTTCTTGCAGCCTCTATATGACTGATGGAGACACCCCAAATCGATGTGCAACAACTGGGAACGTGGAGCCATCTTGGAGCCAGGTAAGGGCTCGTCCTCTGTTGACGTCAGGCACCGAGTGTTGTTGGATCATCGTGTTGTAATTAAACATGGCAGAAAAACGCTGGCTTATAAAAGGGTTGTAAGTGAGCAATCTTCACAGCTAAGACATCTGTTTAGCATGTGCCAAGCTTAGTTTTAGCTAACAGTCCCTATGCCAATGTTGCTGAGTCAGAGAAATTTAGCCTATTTTTCATGCTTTTCGGCTGTGTTTCAGAATGCCCTGCGTCGTCGCTATGAAGCTGGTGCTGGCAAATTTGCCGTACAGGCAAACTGTGTCTTGTCGTCAGTGCGTGTGCCAAGTTTGGTAGACTGATCATAACGAGTTTGTGAGATATTGAAGTTTGAATTTGACAAATGAAAACACAAGCTGTTCCTTGATTTTTTTGGGCGAGTTTTAGTAGTATCGTCTGGTGGTCAAGGGAGGGACGTAGACAAATGTGCTCTTTGGGTGCAGGCAAAGAGAGAGAGAGAGAGAGAGAGAGGGGGGGGAGAGAGAGAGAGAGAGAGAGAGAGAGAGAGAGACAGACAGACAGACAGACAGACAGACAGACAGACAGACAGACAGACAGACAGACTAACAGACAGACAGACAGACAGACAGAGAAAGTGGAGGGTGGAGGGGGTAGGGAGTTGTAGAGGAAGACACGACTTTCAATAATATACTCGTCTTGTTTGAACTATTTTAGAAAACTTGCCTGCCTTTCAGCCTCACAACTCACGGAGAGCTTACTCCCTCCACGCTGGGATCTCTGATTATATTTCTTTGTTCCTATTTTACTTCGCCGTGATCATTTCTTGTGTTGGTGTATTCTAAAAAACATACATTCATTTGTTACTTACGTTCTCTATCGTTTGACGGTTTGCACTACCGTGCAGTTATTTCTTTTTAGTAATTTTTGAGTTTTGGCTATCCCGAATCAGCAAATACAATTTTCAGAGTCAAAGCATTAGTCAGCTGTTGATTCATGTAACAAAAAGTCCAGAGAGGTAAAGGAATTTATTTTTACGTAGTTCTACATCAGAAGTAACGAGTGGGTGGTTGGTGGGTGTGATTTGATCCTTATTTTCCATCATCAAATATATATCTATCTATCGTCCTTATCTCTCCTCCTTCTTTTCTTTGTCTATCTCTTGCAACGTCTCTCTAATCTTCGACACTTGCATGGCCTATTTATGATGCAGTTTGTGCTGTTAAACTCTTACTAAAACTAAACTAAGAAAGTTCGTGGTCATTTTTGTCCGTACAGGTCATGATCCGATAGTTCTCCCATTTCATTTTAAAATTACGTTTCTACCGGCAAACGGGGGCAAGGGAGCCAACAGCCTATCCATGTAGCCCCGGATGTCTGGGTTCCATCCCCACGGAGTTCCAAGAGACTAAGTTTTAGAGAGTGTCCAGTGTCTTAGATGATGATGATGATGATGATGATGATGATGATGATATAAAAAAGTGAAAACTTGGATTATGTTTCGACATATTTACGGTCACAGGACTTTTGTAGGATCATCATAATCATCATCACCACTACCATCATTGCTTGAAAAGCATATTAGGTAGGGAGTCTTGATTTGTTTTCAGACAAAAATTATAATTACTATTTTGCAATACATTTTTGTTTACCAAGTAGTATGCTCAACGTTTCGCCACGCAGGCTTCCTTAGGAGGAACTGCAAGTAAGACTAATGTACATGTAGCACTGTATTAGTGTCAAGATCCATTGTCATCACCATCATCATAACCATCATCATCATCATCATCTCCTTTTACTTTCTCCACAGACGACTGTCTGGCCCACAAAACCGGCCTAGGGATCGGTGTACTCGGCGTCTACCAGCGCCACCTGTTGGAGAACACAGCCAGTTGACCTTGACCCTTGCAGATAGGCAGTTAAACACAATATGGAGGAATCAGGGTCAGGGCCAGGGTCAGCTTCTGATGGCCCGACACAGACTGCGCGGATTTGTGTGTTTTCGACTACTTTGTTCTCATTGTATCTTGTTTGGCGGGAAATAGAGAAATCGGAGATGGAAGTGACGTTATTGTTTTGTTTCCAACATCTTCTACTGTGATACAGTACGGAAGTTTATTGAAATAAGAGGATCAGTTGGACTTCAACTTCAAGAAAGACCGTCGACACGATATCGGCCATAAAGTTAAGTTTTGGGGGGAAATGCAAGAAAGACAGACAGAAACAATATAGGGAAAGAAAAAAAGGACCTTTCATGCCACCCAATTTGATAGCATAACTCTGAAAATCACACAAGTTTAAATGTAAAAGTTGTGTTAGGTGGCGTTATAACAGGTCTGGCCCATTTACTTATTATGTATGTGTACATAAAAAGATGGATAGTAAGCCCTATGATAAGCCTGTGGTTTCTGAAATGTGCGTGTGGGTGGCTGTGTGTGTGACAGAAAGAAAGAGATACAAAGAGAGAGAGAGAGAGAGAGAGAGAGAGAGAGAGAGAGAGAGAGGGGTGGAGACAGACAGACAGACAAACAGAACATTAGAGTTTCAAGAAGGCTGACATACAGACCAGCAAAGAGTCAGAAAGACAGACTCACAAATGTCATCCTTCTAAGCAGCAGACTCATGTGATCACAGGCTTTCCCCATGCTCAGTTTGACCTTTCAGTCAACAACTCACACCCGACAAATTAATAAACTGTACATTCCACATTATTATTCTCTTGCCAGACTTTTTAGCATGTTTATTATACAAACCTCTCTCTCTCTCTCTCTCTCTCT
>NW_004798442.1:76145-77581 GCF_000002075.1 Aplysia californica
GTCGGTGAAAAGTTGACAAAAGTTGACTTTGGGGGGTGGCGGGGGGTCCTTATAAAGTTGACGTCAACCACGAGCCTCTCAAAGGTTGGGGAAAAAAGAAAAGAAGAAGGGAAAAGAAAAGAAAGGGACATTTAAAATAAAGATCAAAGGTGTGAATATAAAAGGCATCCTGTACAGGTTCTATCTAAATGCACATTTACATCTTGGTTGACGTCAACTGAAAGGTGGGGGTCCTGGGAAAGATGACAGAAGATGACAGAAGATGACAAGGGGGAATGGGAGTCATTTTCAGCCAAATTTTAGCTCATTTGTGAACGGTCCCTAAAGCTCCCCACCACCCATTCGGCATGGTCCTAGCGGAGACAGACGTTACATTCGGAGGTCTTGCCTCATAGATACCACATTGCAATGTTAAAAAATGCATTAGGCTACTATGATGATCAATTAATTATATATCTATCTCTTTCGCACTATCTTTGTGTATGTCTCTTTCCAAATGTCTCTCTCTCTCTCTCTCTCTCTCTCTCTCTCACTCACTGTCTTACTCTCTCTCTCTCTCTCTCTCTCTCTCACTGTCTTACTCTCTCTCTCCCTCTCTTTCGCTCCCATTCATCCACCCTTTATCTTTCCATCTCCCCCTCTCTCACTCCATTTCACCACCATTTCCAGAGAAAGGTCCACAAGTCTACCAACAGCTGTGCCATACGTTGCAGGGCTGCATGTCCAAGTGGAAACTACAGGAGAAACAGAAAACCTCCAAAACTTTGTTTGCTTGAGTGACGAAAACACACCGACACAATAACGGCATTTAGTGCTGGGTAAAAGTAAAACAGATAAATACACGCAAGCAACAGAGGGAAAGTAAAGAAGTAGAAATTTAACTACAAGTGTCGCTTAAACTTACTTAAAGAAACTTAATTTTCTTTTAGTAAGAGATTAACGGCACTTGCAACACAATAAGGTCATATAAGTGTCGAAGATTAATAAGGTATTACAAGAGAGTAACAAACACAAGAAAGAAGGAGGAGCGTTCAGGACGATATAGGTGTTCGTTAGGAAAGAGGAAGCAAACCATACCAGTACCAGAGCACCCGCCAACCACCCGGCGCAAAAAAAAAAAAGAATCTTCTCAAATCGTCACCTTCTGAGACAAAACAGGAGGAGGAGGTGAACAAACACAAAACACGAAGACTCCTCCGTGGCTTGAAACAGTTCCACTTTATTTTGACAGCTTTGACAAAAATAATAGCCGTGATACTTTGCTGGTGATGAGTCGCTAGGCAGGTCAAGGACATCTGAGGGGTCAAGGACACGATGGGTGGGTGCGTGAGGTTGGGAAAGGGGGGAGGGAGTGAGATTTACACATACAAAATATACATAATATATATAAGTATCTATGTATTTAATATATGCATGTATATGCATATATTAGTGTA